>NC_072859.1:18623241-18923241 GCF_028858705.1 Grus americana | reverse complement strand
GTCATTTTGACATGACAGATTAGAATGGCACAGAAGGAGCAATTTTGGTGTTTCAAGTTAATAATAGGAAAGATTTGCCCTCTATGATACACTATGTTAAAAAGCCACATTCAAATAAAGTTCTTATTTAGATCAGAGAGATTAACAACTCTGAAAAAGTAATTCCAAACTACGAGACACCTATTTGCAAAATGCAAGTATAAATTTGTAATACATTCATAAGATTGGTTAAGGCATCAGAGTATATTGCTTTGCCTTCCATACAATTTTTTACTTAGAAATAAAATGCATGTATTTTAGGTTGAACAGAATCAGTTAGGGGGACAACCAAGCTTAGAAACAAAACTACCGTACTCAAATATTCAGCCCATTCCACTTATAACTCAAGTCTTTCACAAGCAAGGAAATTGAGTTAAGAGATATGCTACCCTTAGCTGCATGTTCCTGTGCTTTTCCCCTAGATGCAACAGTTAAAAGAAAGCATTAGTCTCTACACTGATTTCTGCTTTGCTTCTGCAGTGCCTATTTCTTTGCTTTTATACAGCCTTTATGCTATTTCACCTTGGGAGAAGGGAAACTGCATTTTGTAAATAACTTTGAAAAGTGCTGCCTGTTCTGGAGAAGACATAGAAATTTGCTTTATTCTTTTACCTATAGAAAGATTTATGAAATACAGTAGAAAGATGGATTCAACCACAAGGCAGATAGCTGGTTTTCAAACCTTAGAAAATTTCGGAGGTGTTCAAACCAGAGGTTTTTGTTCAGTCAGTTACAGAAATAAGAGCCAGCCATGAAAATTAGATGTCCTGTTAGATTTGGAAATACTCGCTTCCCACTAAAGTTCGGCCATTCTGATCTGCGTTTAGATCCCTATCTGCTACAAAGACTACATTAATTTAATATGTTATAACAAGAAAAATCCATTCTTGCCACAGACATTAAAAAATAAAATTCAAAGACAAACCATTCTTCAAAGGAAACAAGGGCCCCATCTGCTGATGTTTAAATGTACTACATTAACGCACACACCACAGTGCTGCCACAGATAAAAAAGGTATTGAAATAAATTGCAAAGACAAATCACCACATTAACTGTGCTGCATTCTTCTGGCATCTTTTTTATAGGTAAAAAAAGTTTTTAGGCCCTTGGGTCAATCAGTTTCCACTTATGATGAGAGCTTTGCCTGTGAAAGAACCTGGGAAACTAGGAAGGAAATTCAAGCAGGAACCTGAATTTGCACACAGTAAAATAAGGCAATATAGCCAGTCCTATATATAGCAAAGCAAAATTATGTCATCACACATACAATGAACAGTTATAGAAAATAATAAATTATTACTATTTAATTCTCACCCAAAATGCTAAAATTAGGAATGATCAAAATGTCCAAAAACACAACAAAGACATTAAAGTAGAACTTTAAGAGCAATGATGAAAGCAGGCATCTGGGAAATGTAAAAGTCAAACTTTTCTAAAGTTTAAAACATCTTGTTAAAGAGTCTAATGGTTGTTCATTGAGACTTCTTAAAACTAAGCACTGTTTTGTTTACAGAAATCCCATACATAGCAGACTTTACATTATTGCAAAAAATGGCAGGGAGCTTAATGATGACAAAACAATTGTCCTTATTATGGACAAGAATATTTCAAACATTGTATCAACAAAAAGCAGGCAGCTGAATTTATTATCTCATATCACTATGTTCTGCAATAAAAAGTAAGCCATTTTGGAAGCTGTAAAACATTTTTGTTTACATGGCTACAACATAGAAAAGGTTCATTCTGATGTACCTGGATGAGACATGCGCCTGGCCTCTCTCCCCAAGCCTAGGAGCATGGCAAATGAACCTCTGATTAACACTGAAGAAAGCACTGAAGAAACTTGCTTCTCTTCCTCTCTCCCAGACTAGCCAGAACTGCAGCCCAAGCAAGCTAAGTGTTTGTTTATACAAGCTGTCCTACACCCCAAAATTGTAACTCTGCTGTGGAGAATTCTGGAGTCTGCTTTATCCTACCTAAATGAGTTTCTGTGCCATAGATCTTGTTTTCATGCACGACTGGACCAGACAGTCAGTGCCACAGGACGAAATCCCACAAATCACTGACCTTCTCAGGAAATAAGAAGTGTGTAATATATTTCCAGTAAATATTCTAACATAATGATAAGAGCTATGCAAATGTACTAGGCATGCATGCACCTTACAAAATTTTTAGTCTTCACTACCAAAAGCCTGTGAAAGTTGAAATGATTTCCAGCTGGGCAGTGGTCAGAAGGCAACATGCAAAACATCTCACTGCATAGATTAAAAACACTAATTAGAAACTCAGTACTAGTGAATTCTTCAGTAAGCATGAATATAATCCACACAATAAACAACGCTGGCCTGGCTTTTGACTGAATAAATTAAAATTCAAAGTAGTCTGAATATAGTTCCAAGATGTGCTACCAAAGTTCAAGGCACAAAACAAAACTATAAATAAAACTACTTCTTCAGAGCATAATTAGATTTGGTGCGCTTTTCTGGCATTTTCTTATAACTGTATCTTCGGCAGAGTTCCTTCCATCAGCTTTTGTATTATAAACCTAGTTAGAAATGTCCACAGTCTGATTATTGAAATGTACTTCAGGCTGAAGTATGTTAAATGAGGGATTTGTCCAGTGCAGTAGCTAGATAACCTTGCCCATCTCAGAACAACAGAGCATAAGCCTGAGGTCAGTTCCCTGAATATGGTATTTCCTTAAAACAAAGTTTACCATTTCCTTTAAGCACTAGCATTCAGGTGTTTTTTTATAAAGCGTTTCTTTTTGGGCAGGTTGTTATTTGGTTGATCATTATCACTCATAAAAGAGGAAAACAATTAAAAGCTGTCAGATATCAGCTTGTTCAAAAAAGTGCCTGGGAAAAATATGAGCATTCTCATTCTTGATCAGAGATAACACAAAGTAACTTTACTAACCCCCTTCATTAGATCAGACATCAATCTTCAATTTGATAATATATGTTGGGAAAAGTAATTATATCTGCATCAGTTATGAGCATGTTAGAAACAAAGCTGCTGCACCTGAACATTGTCAAAGGTGAATCTGCTGTTTCGGGTGAAGTGACATGTTACACGGTGAGCTGATCCCACTGGTTACTGCTATTGAGAAAGGAAAAGCTCATTTCCTCCATCTGCTCACAACTGTGCACCCCTCACTGCACACTCCTGTCTCCTGCTTCTGGCTGTTCCCGGACCTGAGCTCTTTCAGCTAGGCAAAACAGTGGAAAACTGGCCCAGCAAGCAAAAAGGATAGGATAGGATAGGATAGGATAGGATAGGATAGGATAGGATAGGATAGGATCAGCCTATGGAATCAAGCCCATCGAAGAGTTTGCCAGAGCCTGTGCAAGGAGGGAGCAGGTCTTGCCTGGAGAGGTGAAGGCAACTTCCCTCTTTGGCAGTGATAACACAGCTGTGATTATATTTTGATCCTGAACTTCTCAGCTGTGCTTCTGCATTTCTGCAGCATTCAGAAACCAATGTATTTTGAAGACTGCCCTGACCCTAACACTCTGTTGTCGCTCCTTCACAGGCATGCCAGTATTTCACTTTTGGGTTTATACATCTGCCTGGGAATTTAGCAGTACCTCATTGCACAGTAGATGAAGAATAAAACTGGCTAGAGGTGATAACATTTAGTAAGTCCTTACTTCAACTGCAATCTTACAATATAAATAACTTTTTAAAAAAGACAGAATTTCGGATCTTGCTTCCAGAAATGCTTCAGTCAAACACTAAGTTCAAAACCGGGTATATGCTCGAGTTAACGTGCGCTTCAGTCTCACTGAGTTCTATGGCATGAAACATCTAACAAAACCCATTTGAAATGAAGAGTGTTAGGACCTACTTACATCCCAAGTACCACAGATGAACCAACAACTCCAGTGGCTGGCTATTTCAATGTTTTTCTTGAGCAAACAGCAATATATATCACATTACACATATACTGCTGCCTTGTAAATCTCAGCACTTCCACTGGGATCATGCATTTCCAAAGGCAAGTAGTTACAATCCCGATAAGCAAATCCCCGCTTTTTATTGCCTCAGAAGACATCTTTATAAATTAATGCAATGAATTGCTTATAATTCCTTAATGTTTTAAACTGACATCAATTTCATTATGGTTTTCCCTTTTTACTCATATACACACACACACAGTTTTATATGACATTTCTTACAACTGCCCCCTGTCTATTTTATTTTGACTTTGAAAAGTCCGTTAACATTCTCTGAGGATGATGTAATATTGAATAAAAAGAAATACATACTTTGGATAAACAGAAAATATGAGAGCTGTAGCTCAGCAGAACTGGGAAGACATAATTTTGAAAATGTGGTGAAATACTTCACAATTTTAACAATTCCTGATTTTGATCAGTTCAATAATTTTTCCTCCTCTTTTCTGCCTTTCTCAACCCATGATACCCAATTTTAGCTTTATGAGAGAAAAAAACCATTTGAGAAATCCGATTGGCAGACATAAAGGTTGGCAGGCACAGAGGGTGCCTTTTTGATTTAATGATGACTTATACCATTGTTTTGAAAAATCCATGAAACAGAATGGAACTCTCCTTTCAAACCTGGTATTTCTATACCACTGCTTATATTTGGAAGAAGCAGCTCTATTTTAGCTGCTTTTGGTCTCTTTTGGAGGCATCTATTGATGCTTACTAACATGTTAATGAACAGCATTGCAGTGGTGAAAGTACTGGATAGGAGGCTTTTTTGGAGCTTATTAATACTTCTCTTTTATCAGCCAGAGGAGATGCTGTAATGTGACGCCTGAAAGTGTGCTGTCTCTGAAGTGCTCCCAGTCACTGCTGGACCACAGAGCAACACCAGGAGCTGAAATGAACATCATCACAAATCAGACTTACACAGACTTTGCAAACACACAAAAAGGAAAAAGCTGAGACTGAAATTACAGGATAAAAGGAGTGTTCCCATTACTTTTGTATTTAGTTAGGATCTTACCCAGAGTCCTCGTGTTTTCAGTATAGTGCACTATTTGCCATATGCCTAGACCTCATTAAAAAGTAAAGTTACCCTTTATTTATCAACAGTTCTACAAGTCCATGTCCTTGGACATAAATAGTTTTCTTCCAGATGCAGGGAACATTGTGCACAGTGCATTGTGGAGCTGCTAAAGTCTAAACAAAATCCAACAGCAATAACTAACCATTAAATAAAAAAGGATTTAGACATCAAAACCACAAATAAGGAAAAGTTAAATTCCTTTTGATAGGGATATTAAGTTTGCGACTCTGGGTCTGTACAGGGATGTGTGAGTTTAAAGTCTCCCTTATCTTCTAAGAACTCCAGGTACACCAAGGAAATACTTGAAAAAGTATTCTGTCCCTGTGTCAGCAATTTGTCCAAATGTTTCCCTTCCCAGGGAACCGTAACTATTGTTTAGGTGACGGCTGGGTGGGAGCTTTCTACAACTCAAAAGATATCTCATCTCTTACCATGAAATGACCCTTAAAATTGTTATTGCATTAGATCATAATTGTAGTGTATTTAGCTGTGAAATTGCATGGATATTTTTGTGCCTCTACATTTCTAAGTACTCTCCCTACTTGTTAAGTCAAAAGCATTTTGTTTTCAGTGTTCAGTGCTGACTATCCATGGAGACAGAGGCATGCATGCACATGCACGCTGTCTCTCTGCTCTTTCACAGAGAATTTACGTCTGCTTCTTCTTGTGTTTTGTTCTCTTTCAGAACAAGGCTCTCTGCTCCTTTCATACAGATGAAACTTTGCAATAAAATAACTATGTCCAATAATCTAATAGAAGTATGCTCAGAGGAAATTGATAGTTGCCAACTCTCATTATTTTCCTATGAATCTTGTGATATTTGCTGTTTTTCTTAAAGCCCTGACTGCTGAAATCATATGAATAAATGTGAATCTGAATTTCCATTAAAAAAGTGGCTAGATTCCTCAAACATGAAGTAAAATCTGAAAATATGAACCAAACGTACCCAAAAGGGCTAAAAAAAAGCAAAAGTAAATTAAAAAACAAAAGGAGGGGTATTAAATTACAGCATAATTTGAATATCATTTCTTAATTTCAACTCAATCCTGAAAACTTGGATTTGACAAGTAGTGCAAATTGGCTAAAATCCTCAGATAAACACTGGGCACTACAAAGCAAGGAATGAGGGCAAGAAGAGGGAGGAATTCTCCCACTTAGGATATGAATCAGCTCCCCAGGAGAGTGTTTCTGGCCTGGAGTTGCAGCAGTAGCACCAAGTAGAACTTCATTGCCAAGTCCATCTATGCCACCCATGCCTTGCCATACCGGTCCCCCAAGGGCTGCTGTGCTTCAAGGTCTGGAGCTTTCAACTATCCAAAAAGCATTTACTATTTCGTACATCCAGATATTTCCTTTTGTCTATGGATCCTACAAGTACAGGATGTGGCTACTTCAGAAGGACCAAAAATTTCTCCCTGTGCAAGTAAGTTAGGTTATATTTTTAATGGCTGTAACAAAACCATACATCATTTGTGAGCCAGTTTGTAATGGAGCCTCCCACAGCAATACAGAGAACTGTTCACAAGGGCTATCATGAACACGGGATCTGGTACTCAGAGAGGATATTGCTTTTTCCTATGTGGAATTATTTTTTAAAAGTAATTAATAATACACTTAACATAAACTGAAGTAAAAAAACAAACCAGTAACCCACCAAGCTTGCAGTTTAAGCCACAAAAAGGACACAGATGCAAAAGCCCAGATACTGAAATGACTGATATTTAGGAAAAGAAAGACGCATCTTCTTATAATTAATTTTTAATTGATTTTGTACACTGAGAAGAATGGAATGATGTGCTTAGAGTACAGTGACTCACATCCTATGGCCACAATCCTAGCCTCTCTGCCAGTACACCAGCATCCTTGCCTTTGCACTGGAGGTGCAGGAAGGCAGCCAGGTCCTCAGCTACACTTCTTGATAAACATTACCATGACAGAATTTACCCTATCTCACACAACCTCAGATTTAGTGGGAGACAGGTCATGCTTCCTCCACTATATTTCAGGGAATCTTATTAGTCTACAATACATAGTTCTTCATGTAAATCCAATAACTACAGAGAGGGAGAAAAACTAACAGAAAATATCTTACCAGATGGAGAATATTGAAACATTACCCTTGTTTCTTTGCCAGCACAGATCCATTCTGACAGGTTGGAAATGATTTATGGTTGGGGGGGGGGCATGGAGGAAGAGAGTATGGGGAGAAGGAAACATACTTACACTCACAGATATATTATTAATTGCTGTGCAACATTCAAATCTTTGCATTGTTTTGCATGCAATTAGTTACAAGGCTTAGATATGCAGCAATGTTTGCATGCTGATCTCTGCATGAGACAAATAAACCTTGACTATATGATGCATGTTAGAAATTGCTTTCAAACCACTGTAGAAGACATTGTGGTAAAAGAAATGATACTATATGGCAACTCAAAAACTGCATTTGAGGAAACAGATTACCTCTGAATATATGAATAGGTAAACACTACAGCATGTCCAAGATTAATACTAATCATTACTATTTTAATATATAAAATGTTATGGATATTGCTACCCAGCAGCGATCAGGCAGATATCTAGTCTTCGTAAATTAAAAACAGATATTTTTCTCTATCTAATTGATTTTTACATTACATTAGGCAGCCAAGGCTGCAACCTTCCATGACATAGTATCTAAATAAACATTTATTAAAGTATTTTAATTAGAATAAGAGGGAAAATATTGTTTCCAATTATGTTTTCAGAAGGAAAAAAATCAGACCTATTAAGAATTAATGTAAACATAAGTGTAATGTAACATTTAAATGCAATAATTATCCCATATGATTTATACAGTGTGAGTTAATTCTAATTCTTAAACTTTTAAAAAAAGACTACTTATACTAATGCATTTATCACCTCTTGCATCTTATGGCTTTGATCTTGAAAAATAATAAGAAGGGACACTCTAAAATGTGAACAGTGATTTTACAAACTGAGGCATATCAATGTTGAGCAGAAACTCACAGAATTTATCTTATAGATGCACAAGACTTAATGGTCATTAATAACATTCCTCTGCCAGGGCAGGATCGCCTCTCGCTCTAAAATGCTGAGGTGCTTTGTCTGGTCTAGCTGTAAATGTCCCAAGTGACTGGGCTTCTGTCATTTCCCTTGGAATACTAACCAGGCAAAAACCTATTCCCAGGGGATTCGGCAGGGATTGTTAGAGCCTCCAAATGACTTATAATTTTTTGCTATATCCACGCATATACCTGTGTGCACAGGTATTTTGGCTCCCTCTATTCTTTTTTATGGAACAGTGAATTTCAGATCCTGACATGATTTAGCACAGGGAGATTGAGTCAGGCACAGTACACTGGTATAATCTATAGCTTATGGTACTGATAAATTGTCGTGCCTTATTGAAGACATACATTTCTTGATAGTATAGTTCCACACCACCAGATATATACAAATGAAGGGGAATTAATTTATACCTCACAAACCAGGCAAAACTTGGTGTGGAAGTGAGGACAGCATCTTCTTCGCTTCAGCCAGGAGCTGGCAATCACATGACCATCACTGCAGGGAAGCAACTAGGGAGTCTTCTACGCCTTTTAGTTTCAGACATTACCACTTACCAAGAGGTGCTGGAAGAGTTTCTGGCTGTCATATAAAAAATGGCTCACTGTTCTTGACATCGATAGCATCTTGCAGAGACACTAAAGATACTACAAGAGTGACTGGTTAAGGAAGATGGGGTTCCTGCATTTTTTAAAGCAGTAATTAAATCCTGGCCCAAGGAAAGAAATGGGCTTTTCAGTAATAAATGTATGTCTGCGTCATGCAAACAGAAATGGGGGTTCCTGAGGAAAACAGGCTGACACAACTGTATCAGTTGTCCATCTTTCCCTTGATGACTTTTGACTAGTTTGAAGCAAATCTCAAAGTGAGAGCAGGAGCACACCATTTCAGTCTTCTCTGGGAGTCAAACACACAAACACAGTGCAAGACCTTACACAGCATCTGAAGTTCACTGACTTCAGGTCATACCCTTTAACAATACCTACATTTCTTCAAAGTAACTGAACATAAACATCTTTATTAGACAAAATTGAGGCAGTTTTACTCAATGGCTTATTACCTTAACAATTCCTCTCCTATGAGCCTTGCTGCCTGTTAACTAGTGCTTTCATTTTCCTCTCCAGAAATTTCTCTTTTGAGAGACTGCAGTTGTTCCTAGATATCTCCATAAAGGATGCTACTTTTTGTGCCCTTCATTGTAAAAGTATTCATGGAAGGGGAAAAAAGAGAAGGAAGAAAGCTAGCCCCAATCTAGACCTTCCAGAGGTGGACAAGGATGGTAGAAAATAACTCATCAGAAAAATATCTTGGAGATGTAAATACGTTCCCTGGATGAAAAGAGTATTCTCAAATACAAATGTGTCTTGTTCATCCCTCTCTTGAGCTCCAAGAAGCTAGTCCCTGTCATTCCTCACAATGTTTGTGTTATCATTGACTTACACTCCCTTCCTCTTCCATCAAGTGTTTCTGCAAGTCTGTAACACACCAACCATAAAATTTAAATTTTTAGTATTTCCCATTCATGTCCTCTCATAGACTGCAAGACTACTATCCTGCTGGCACTCTTCCATTCCAGCTCCAGTTTCAACCACTGCAGCATTACGACATAAAGCAGAGAGCATGAACACACCATCTCCATCCTCTCTGCCATTCATTTTCAGGGCTTACTTAAAAATGTCCTGGAGTATACAGTCACTTCTAGTCTACACCTTACTACAATATAACAACACTGAAAGAGCTGGCATCCCCTTTGTTCTCTCTTTAAAAAAAAACCCACCACAAATCACTATGTCTTCTTCAAGGCCAATATTTCACAACACAATGTGGCTACAGTTAGTAAATTCATATTTAGTTTCCTAAATTAGTAAGCACTTAGATTTTAAATACTAAGTGCTCATCTGTTAGAACATTTAACAGCTTAACTTTAGTCACTTGTTTATTAAAATCTTAGTTTTGGCTCCCTTTCACGTATTTCACTTACTCAAATAACTTAGCACAGAATGCCTCTAATATCTTCATATCACTCTGTATAACAGATCCCCTATATTGCCTTTGCATCCAACATTACATATATAATCCTGTAAATGTCTTCACAGGAGGAGGGGGTAGGATTCAGGCACTATCATTCAGCATGAAAAGAAAAAAAAAAAACCAAAAACTTGACACTTCTGACGTGCTTTTTAATTATAATTTATTTTAATTAACATTTGCTATTTTACAAATGTTTTACTGTAAGCACATATTCTAAATGTTCTATGCTTAATCTATGACTAAATTCTGTTTGACTTTTTTTTAATGTTCTACATCAGAGGCATCAGAGTCAGAGTCCTTGCAGATTTTAAAGATTAAAACTCTGCTGGGGCTCAGAGATACTAACATCCATTTCCCTGAGTTAACAGTGATAGACTTGAGCATACCTGCAATGGAACTTGCAGTATGTGGCATTTTTTGCATGTTTATTTTTAAGGCAGTTACAGTATAAGAGATTCGTTTTGGCAGTCATATTATCTTCATTTGTACCACAGTGGTAATAAATACCCTGAATTTCCAGCAAGAAAACCCCTCCAAGTTTTCAGGATTATTATTTTCATACTTACTACAGTACTTCTAAGTATGGATGAACTAGATAAAGATTTGTGAGCCATTGTGTTTAGCACCTCCCTTCCAAGTGAATTACACATCTCTTACCAACAGCCATGCAGAAGCAAAAGCTCAGAAATAATGAATACACTGTGCAGTGGCATTTTTGCCAGCCATGGGCTTCTCAGAACTGTACAATTTCCCCAGTGATTGCACTGTCATTATAATAGGTAATCATTAGATTTATCTTTTATATAATTTGTAACATCTTATAGTATTATATGTGCATTTATGTAGCCTCATTACTGCCAGGAGTCCTCTTTAACTGAGATGATAAGTAAATAAAGTAGAAATTACACACCAACAGGAACCTGGAATATGTTGTTTTACTGTATGTCTGAGAGCTCCCTTTAGCAAAGCTAATCTGCGCAGCAGTTACCATTATTTCTACCTCAGTGAGCACTTCCTAATTGCTGTGTTATTGCTTGTGAAGAAAATATATTATTAAAGTCCACAACTTATGACTTGTTGCACATATATACATGGAAGGAAAAAATCTTCTCATTTCATCAGACCTTAATAGGTTTTGAACAGGATGATCAGCTGAGGCTGTTTTTCTCTCACCGATCTGTTCATTACCGTTTCATAATGTCAGTGGCTCCTTCTAACAGTCAAAATGCATTCATAATTTATTCAGAAACCTGAAAACATTACTAAACCAAATCTACTTAATTCTCTATGAATCTGCGCAGGCCTATTTTGGAAGTAATTTGTAATGAACAACAATTATAAGCCCAAAGGAATCAGTATTCCTTTTTAGTTGTTAATGTTTTATACCCAATTATTGGTCCACTGCCAGATAATGATCCATAGAGCATTAGAACTGTGTATTAATATTATCTTTACAAATGCAATAATACTCAGTGGAGGATAAAGTTTTGATGGACTCCTCTTGTGTGCTAGTTAAAGCTCTACATTGTCGGGAAAAAAGTCAGCATTAGCACTTTGTTCTGATGGGACTGCTAAGAACAGGGTGACCTTCAAAATTTGGCAATATAATCAAAATGGCAAACAGCAGCCACTGAAATTAACACAGAAAATAACTTCAGGATATTTTCATATTCAGAATTACTGAGATGCCACAGTTATGCAGAAAGCAGGGCTTACGAAAGGATTTTAGGAAACAATAGAATATTCTGCATTCTTCCAGTTAAAAGTAACAATGATGAGACTTATCTTTTTCAGTGAGCAAACCAACACTCAAGAATTCCTGAAACGATGACCAGCTTTCATTCACTCCTGGCCAGATTGTACTGGTTTTGCTGTTTTGAATACTGAGTTTTACTTAGTTTTACAGGACATCTAGGGTAAAACATAAGAATCATTTTAAGAATTGCATTCCATAGATTCCACCTGGGAATAATACTGTGCACTTATCCTAAGAATAAATATTTGCAATTTTTAAGTTTTCTTAATACACAGCCAAGATGTGGCTGCACACAGCAAATAAAAAAGCTGAACCCAACTCTTGCAACCTAGCGTGGCTTCTGCACAAAATGGAGAGTTTTGGAAAGTAAGAAAGAAGAACGGAGCCTAATAAACATTTCAAACAGAACACTGACATGTTGATTGTGTTAATAATGGCAGGGTTTCAGTACACTGAGAAACAGTTTACATTTATATTATTGATGTTCCTTGCTAAAGATCTCACTTCCTGGATTTGATTCCTGACTTATATATGTCATTCCCAAGTAGCCTGCATCACAACACTCTTGAAGCTGAGTGGATGTTTTTATTTGTTTTTACTATCAAGACCCCTGGGAACTATGAAAAAATAAAAAGTCATTCAAGAGTTGAGCTCACACTTATAGCCCTATTATTTTTTTTTTTAAAATATGGTCTATTTCCATTGTCACCTAGTATGAATAAGCGATAGAGAGAACTGACCTATACATGTGTCAGCACTAGAGACCAGCCATAGGATATCCACAGTCAAAAGCAGTTCAGAATAAAGGATGAGAGTGCATCCTTTCCAAAGCACCAAAAGACCTAGAGGTCCTTTAAAAGGATCTCTCTAAAACACTTGGGCATCTAGTTGCCATTGTCTACAAAGAGAGTTAGGCTCCTGCGTGTTTTTAAAAACTCCACTAGGTGCCTCTACATCTTCAGGAGCTTAAATACCTTCAAAAATTTGCCATAAGGCCCTCAGCAGGTAGCTTCAGCAGCCTCATATGTTCTTTGGAACAGGCAGAGAGAGATTAAAAATGCTATGTTTTGATCAGAGCAGTAGCAAACATTCAGCATCTTATGTATTCTTTTCCCTTTTACATGGAGACGTTGATGACAGAGTCAGGTATTTCTTTGATACAAAGCTGTTTATTTTGAAAAATATATATGTCCTGTTCCCCTGAACACAGTGGGAAAACAGCACTTGCTCAGTGCAGTACCCTGCTTTTTTCTAGCGTGTGCTGACAGGCTCCCATCTTAGCTTTCTTTCAGGGTCATGGTACAAGTGTCTTTATTTTCCTGCCCACCCTCCCTCTGCCTCTGCCTCTGCCTCTGCCTCTGCCTCTGCCTCTGCCATACCAGCCCTGTCTGCTCTTCATCCATAGCACTCAAACGTTCTCTTCCTCCTCTTCCTCCTCCCCCACAAGGATGAATTTCCCAATTTCTAGCTTTGCATCTGGTCCACAACGAAAATCCTGCCTCCATGTAGCTCAGCTCCTGTCTGGTCTAGCCTTAGCTTAGACTTTCAAGGATGTCTCAGCTATCTGAGACATAGGTTCTGCTACTTTTTAAAGATCCTATTATCTTCTAAACAGCTTCGAACCCAACACACTAAAGATTTCACTGAAACACATTTCAAGGTATGTTTTAACAAAAAGCATCTCATTAAAAACTCATGCATTAGTATTTTAGACAATTTAGAATTTGCTGGAACAAATTTTACTCTGAATTGCAACAACCAAGTTCCTTGCTACTTTAGTTCCTAAGAATGACTTTGTATCCTCATCTAAAGGTATTCTACAGCAGGAAAAGAAATCGCTAGAAAAAAAGTATGTGAACAAGGAGACTCCAGAGTACAGTGGGAAGGTGTAGCTCATTGCCCAGCTCTCCCTATAAACAGAAGGAGTATGTAAATACAAAGTACAAACCCAGCCTGGAATGCATTTTGATCTATCTAAACATTAATAACACATACAGAGGCGTAGCTAAGTTTGTATTAGTGCTGCCAACAGTACACGCAATGTAGCTAACAACACAGACCATAGTAATTTCCTTAGAAGCAGGTTCACAGCTAGTCCAATCACAGATTGCCACAGTGGAAATCACTGGAACCTCCTCCTTGCATTTTAAATATTGCAATCAATAAAAGCATTAGGCACTAACAAAAAAAACCCAAACAAACCTCTCTTTGTTACCTGAGGCAAAAGCCAAAGCTTGCTACTATAATACCCAAATGGAAATTAGTCCTTGGCTTTTCAAGTGGTAAAAGCAAATAGGCTCTTTTAAGTGCAATTAAAACTATACCACATACTGAATTCATTGCTATTGATAGTTGTTAGGATTTTCAGGCTGTAAGCACAAGTTCCTAACAAAACACTGGTGATTACTACTTCACTGTAATATAGTATAAATAATGTCAGAAAAGATCACGTCAAAGCATTTGACACTGTCCCGCACAACATCCTTGTCTCTAAATTGGAGAGACACGGATTCGATGGATGGACCACTCGGTGGATAAGGAATTGGCTGGATGGCCACACTCAAAGACTTGTGGCCAACAGCTCAGTGTCCAAGTGGAGAACAGTGACGAGTGGCGTTCCTCAGGGGTTGGTACTGGGACCAGCACTGTTCAACATCTTTGTCGGCGACATGGACAGTGGGATCGAGTGCACCCTCAGCAAGTTTGCCGACAACACCAAGCTGCGTGGTGTGGTCGACACGCTGGAGGGAAGGGATACCATCCAGAGGGACCTTGACAGGCTGGAGAGGTGGGCCCGTGCGAACCACATGAACTTCAACAAGGCCAAGTGCAAGGTCCTGCATGTGGGTCGGCGCAATCCCAAGCACGACTATAGGCTGGGCGAGGAATGGATTGAGAGCAGCCCCGAGGAGAAGGACTTGGGGGTACTGATTGATGAGAAGCTCAACATGAGCCAGCAGTGGGCGCTTGCAGCCCAGAAAGCCAACCGTGTCCTGGGCTGCATCAAAAGCGGCGTGACCAGCAGGTCAAAGGAGGTGATCCTGCCCCTCTACTCGGCTCTTGTGAGAGCCCACCTGGAGTACTGCATCCAGCTCTGGGGGCCCCAGTACAGGAGAGACATGGAGCTGTTGGAGCGAGTCCAGAGGAGGGCCACGAAGCTGATTGGAGGGCTGGAGCACCTCTCCTGTGAGGACAGGCTGAGAGAGTTGGGGTGGTTCAGCCTGGAGAAAAGGCAGCTCTGGGGAGATCTAATTGCGGCTTTCCAGTACCTGAAGGGGCCTACAGGAAAGATGGTGAGGGACTGTTTATCAGGGAGTGTAGTGACAGGACAAGGGGTAATGGGTTCAAGCTGAAGGAGGGTTGATTTAGATGAGATGTTAGAAAGAAATTCTTTACTGTGAGAGTGGTGAGGCACTGGAACAGGTTGCCCAGAGAGGTTATGGATGCCCCATCCCTGGAAGTGTTCAAGGCCAGGTTGGATGAGGCTTTGGGCAACGTGGTCTAGTGGAGGGTGTCCCTGCCCGCAGCAGGGGGGTTGGAACTAGGTGATCTTTAAGGTCCCTTCCAACCCAAACCATTCTATGATTCTATGATCCTTTTTAACAAGCTACGCTTACTCCATTGGAAAAGATTCACTTTCATTTCCAAGGCATGTGAATATGATTGTTTTAAACAAGGAAACACCACCACCAACACCTACCATAACTCCTCCTGCTTTAGAGTGTCCTTATCAAAATTAACTCAGAAAACCCCCTGGCATTAATTGTTGTTGTGCTTTTTTAAGGGCCGATCTGAACATCAGAGAGAAGCCTTTAAGTATGAAGAAGCCTTTTGTTTGATGATGTTTGGGCTCAGCACGACATCTACTTTTTTCTGTGTCCTGCTTTTATTTTGAATGCAAGATAATAACCAAACTGTAGTTAGACCTGGATAATAAGTGAAAAAGGCAAGGAGTTTAAACATCTTGCTTCTCATTAGGGACATTCTGCCCAGCAAAACGAATGGAATCACAAGCTGTAGTTAAATATTACTTCAGTTTAACCCTCCACTAGTTATCAAGTAATTTCATGAGGATATTTTCAAGATGGCAGTCAAACTGACAACTTTACATGATTAAGACACATACAGCAGTAGGAGATAACAAAGTTTATTCTTTCAAGTGGGTTTTTTTCCCCATCTCCTTTTGGAACCTGATAGTAATTAAAACATTCATCGGCAATGTGGTGACAAGACACTTGAGCATAATTTAATTATGGGTTGCTTTAGTTTTGAACCAAGAACAACAATGACTATATGGAGGTTCACATTGCCTTTTCTGTTATGGTTCCTGTTTCTCATGCATGTGAGTGGTGGGAACAGAAAGAAAAAAAAAAAAAGCTGACAGAAGAACAACTGCCTTGAACAGGAAATAAACATTTTGCAACATCTGAAAAAAAATTAAGAGGAGAAAATTACTTAAAAATTAATAATTTTGTGGAAAGAACTAAAATATGCAAAGGTTCTGGAGCCTAAACGTTAAGTAAAAAGATTAAAATAAAGGGTGATGGAGCAGTATATCAAAACCAGTCAGGTCTGCAGCATGCTTGACACTGAATGAAAAGATCGAATGCTGGAATAACCAAAGAACAGGAGTCAACCATGGCCAAAATCTTTTCCTAAGTGATCGGCTACAATAAATTCAACACGACACAGGGGAATTCCATCAAATGAAAATTGTATGGTTGCTGTATTCACACACAATTTGGGGACCAAAAGGTTGCCACCATAAAGGAAACACTAAATTTTTTCAAACAATGCAATGAGATTGTCTGCTCAGAATCACCAGAATTTTAAAATAAAACAAAAGGAAACAAAAATACAACGCTACATTAAGGCAGGGAAAAACATTAAAAATATACATTGATCTAATCTGAGGGTACCCTTCCCATCCTTAATTCCTAGTTCTAGTTTAGTAATCAGAGCTCAAAAATAGTGGAGCAAAAGGAAAAAAAAAGGAAGGAAGAAAAAGAGGTTATCAGAGGCCTGGAAAGACTTCCATATAAAGAAGAACTAAAGTTTTAAGAAATGCCTAATGACTAGATTTGGAGGGAAAGCAACTTTTCATTTCCAAAGTAACTTAGGCCATGTCTATACTTCAGATGCAAGGACATCTGATCCATTTGTATAGAGACGCTCACCTCAAAGGAGTGCAGTGTGGAGACTTTTAAGGAGCTAGACTCAGTCCCAAAAGCAAATTCTGCATGGCGGCACTGGCCCTGAGTTACTGTGTGCTTCTAGTTTACTGTTTAAACCCAGGCTAGCGCACCGGCACAACACCACAGTGCTTTGCAAGAACACTGCACCCCGGGAAATTCAGCATAATCTCCACTGCAGCATGTAGATGTTCCCACAGACACATAATAACTTATGTTCCATTGCTTTGTGATTAAATTTTGGGTCCTATGTGTCTGATGATGCTTACAAATGCATGTGTTGAGATATAGACAGATTCCTAGAAAGAGTCTCCTGAAATGTTCAAACAAATAAGTCACAACTTTTAGTGATTTCTATGGATAAAAACCTCACAGGCAAAGCTGCAGACAAAATACAAGACCCTGTACACAAACTGCTGCGCAATGGCCATTCAGCTAGAGCTGACTACAAATGCTGTATTGACTATAAGGGAAGGGGAAACGCAGGGAGAGTAAACACATTGATGCAAATGTATACAAATATAGGAGTTACTGAGAAATAGGAAGGGGGCGAAGGTTGTATTTACAATAGAACCACAGGAATGGTCATGTGGGTCAAGGGGTTAAATGCAGGTACCTTGCAGCACACACATGCAAATCAATTCCAAAAGAGATTAGTTTAAATGAGAAGTATAATTGGGAGGGGAGGAACCCTCTCATTCTACCATCTCCCTATTTCACTGAAGCGTAAACACGGAATAAAGAAGGGGAGTTCAGTGAAAAGATCATTATTCATCAGCCCTATGGACAGTACAGTATGTATAACCCCTGAGATTCATACAGGCACCTGCCTCCAGATTGGCTGCGTAAGGGACAATTTATCATAACCGAACACGTAGGAGTGGGGGAGGACACAGTGGTCATTGCCTGCACTGGAATTTATGATGGAAAAGAAAGTTAATTAAGTTCTGTGGTCAGTGCTTAAGGGAAAAAATAGAAGAGCTCCCAAATGCAATTCCTTGCAGGAACAGATATTTTGGCAGAACTTGCTAATTACTATATTAAACTGTTAATTTGGCAAAAGAGAACTAATTTTCTTACGGTAAGTTTTCAGGGAAAAATGCATAGAAACAAAACAGTTTTGTCAGCTGGCCTTTTGTTGTCAGAAAGGAAAGCACACCTGGCATACTCTGTAGTTACTAACATCATTACAGCACAGCACATAACTGAGTGGCAGAGTGTGAGTAATAGCAGGGAGAGGAAAGTAAGAGGCTTCTGAGGCTTCTGAAATCAGTGGGAAAGCAGCTAGTTTAAGGAAAAATGCAAGGCAACTATATGTGAAACCACATTTGGTTAAATTAATAAAACTACAAATCATACTGTTGGATAATTTAATGCAAAACGTCAAATGACTAACAGTGCCCTTATCACTTTGCATGATATGACCTGCTATTTCTGGTTTTGGCAAAGCCAATAAATTATTTTTATGTTGCATTCTTATATATTCTTACATACATGTATATATAAAATCAAAGGGATAAATAATCCTTACTAAGGGCAGAAATCCTCAGGGCAAGACAGACATCAAGTACAATAATTTAGTCAACATCTGCTCCAGCCACATGACCTGGACTATCTATAAGATTCCCAGTTCAATAGCCTTACGTGCCTCCAGTTTTGAAGCCAATTCTGAGACACTTCATTAGAGATGGGCATGAAACATAAAGTGAAGATCTGCATTCATACTCTCCAGATATAGCTGCAGACCAGAGCTTTTGCTTGTGATAGAATATGGGCCAACAGCAAGAAGCAGGAGTGTTTCTGGTTATTTTTCCATGCTATTTATCACCCCATTTTTCATCTGCACTTCCCTTGTGGAGCTGCATTTCCCTTGAAAAAGCAGCTGATCATAATCCCAAACCTCCTGCCATGATACCAATGCTAAGAATTGATATTCAGCAGTGAATTAGTGCAAGGTGGGAAAAAAAAATCGGAAAGAAAATACAAGCAAAACACACCAATGACTATAAGAAAAATTTGTAAGCCAGTTCTGACTAGCTATTACATTCAAACACAATAACCCAGTGGTCAAAACAGTCTGAGAACAGAAAAGTCCTAGATATGCTAGCCTGTGAAACAGATACATGAAATTAAGAGGGAGTTCTGCAAATATATAACAGAGAGGTGAAAATGAGATCCAGAAAAAGAGCAAAATGTTCTTTGCTTCACAAATATGTCTGCAAATGAAAAAAATCCACTCCCTGACAAGCCAGAATATCTTTAAACGCTACAGCATGACAACTTACTTAAGATAGCTCATTTATGTAACACAAATTGTTATGCAGCTTCCCAAGACAAGCATCAGAAAAAAAGAGCCATTGTTTTATAAAAGGAGAGCAAATGTAGTTTTTGCTTACATTTACTCACTGTGTTCAGGCAAAACCTCTTCATTGGACAATCCTGACAGATTCTTTCAACTTCATCAAAACACAAATTCAACCAAACAATTTTTGTTAACAGATCATAATAGGTGAATGAGAGGGATGTAAAAATACATCCCTTGAGCCTGGGGTGCAAAGGGAGAGGGGGAATAGACTTCTCTTTCATTTTTACCCATAAATACATTTTAAATTTGAAAAAAATAAACCCACAAAGTACAAGATAACAAACTGAATTAAAACTCAAGCAAACATTCAGTTATAGTGGGTTTAGTAAGGGAGGAATGATTTTTGTTTGTTTACTTTTTAAGCCTTTAATCCTTTTCAAATTAAAGCTTTTTCCATAAACAGCAAAATTCAGTGGGCAAGA
Organism: Grus americana; assembly: GCF_028858705.1. Classification (NCBI taxonomy): domain Eukaryota; kingdom Metazoa; phylum Chordata; class Aves; order Gruiformes; family Gruidae; genus Grus; species Grus americana. Next base: position 18,903,326 of record NC_072859.1, on the reverse strand, counting down.
ACACTTGGTATCCTCAAGTATGCATTTTTTTTACAGTGAAACGATTCATTAAAAAAAAAAGTAACCTCTACTTACTAGGATTTCAGGATGTATAATAGCATTATTAGTATAAAACTTCACTAAATTACATCATTTAATGTGAATGATGAAGTACAAATTATATGGAAAAGCTATATGCACATTTAGTGATAAGATTTGGCCCTCAACTTCATTTTTACTATCTGAAGTAGAAAAAAACAGAATTTGTTTCTTAATTTTAATGCATGTCCATGCCTTAAACTATGTTTTTACTTGACTTTCAACAACTACAGTATATGAAACCAAAATATATTCCTCTTTATACATATTTTATAATTTGTTTCAAGTCGCATCTTAAAAGGTATTTAACTTTTTCTCCTGGATCCTGATTTTAGTTAATGGCAGTAGAAAAGTCACTGTCCTTGATCTAGAATTGTTTAGTAAGAAGGAGTCAGGGCTAGAGGCACATGAAAACATGTCAATCAGATGTAATTGCTCTCTAAAAGAAACCCTATCAAACTGAAGAACAAGAACTAACACTGAACACATGGACTCACTGCAGCACCTAATCTACTAATGAGCTCAGCTTGTTATTTTCAAGCTCGCTGTTCAAAAAGTTCAACATAAGAAACATGACAGTGAAGGACAACATTGCTTAAATAGTTTTAGATAATATATAGTACAGGTGGAGCCAGTAACATCACCTGTAGTTAAGGTTGCGCAGCACTTTCCATGATACTTCCCTTGCCACAATGTTCAGCTTCAACTGCTAGGGCTAAAATTTTCTGTACAAAGTACCTTCCTCTGACTAATATTTTTACTTTTTTCTTTTATTAGCTTGATGATTTTTGTTATTAATTTATCATCACAGGAGAATGAATGACGTTAAGGAAAATAAAGGGAAATGTGGTTTTATCATAACATCACAGCAGGTAAAGACGACAACTTTTACCCTGAAGGTGACTGGTCACATTCTTGGCAATGGGTCTGCTCCCCCTCTCAGTATAGAATCACCAGGTCTGCTCTGCTTCTGGATCCAGATGGACAATAAACCTGGCCCATCCAGTCCTATGCGCAAGAGCCCACGCAGGCGGACATAATTCAGTCGTGGATGTGCACTGAGTCAACCTCTTTCCTTTCCATGTCTCATGTATGCTGACCTATTTTTCCCCATGATTCACAAATCTCCACATTTGTCTGCTGTCTACAAAAAATCTTTCTTTATTAACAAAGCATATGCCTAGTTATGTGTTGGCAAGCTCCTACTCTTAACAGTTACCATCCCTGACCACAAAGGTTTATGCAGGTGATTTAAAGAAATGTTCTCAGTGCTGAAATCTGAGAGTTATCAATTAGTATGCCAAAATTAACATCTATTGAGATCAACAGGAAGGGATGCATACACAAAACCCCTCAGTGCTAACATTCTAATGTTCACATATGCTTCAGGTTGCAAACTGAATGCCCAGTAGCGCTGGACAGCATTAAGCATGCTCCTGGTGTATATTTTCTGGTTTATTTTCATTTGGTGAAATGTAATTCCTATGATCCATAGCAAAAAAAGAAAGATGGCTTCATACTCAAGGCAGATGAAGGACTAAGAACTTCATTCTGACTCCTGCTTTACCAAAGGATATTGGAAGTTCTTTTGTGGAGCTTAGCTGTAGATTCAATGAGTAAATACATGAATTTGGGAAGCAGATATTAAAAAAGGAGATGGATTATTTAATGCAAAGAGTAGCATTGACAAGACATCAAATACACAGTTAGACTGGAAATTAGAAGTCTGGGATTTTCAGGAGCCAGGTCTTGCTCACATCATAATGTTAAATCAATCAGATCAGTGGTTCAGAAATAAATTTCTCCTCAGGTCATAGTGGCAAAAACATGGATTAAAAAGGAGTGCTTCTCATGAGGCACAGCCCCTTTTTTTAATAATTTGGCCATTTTAATCCATTTGCATCACTAAGGGTAGTGAAAATGCCTTTCATCTCTTCTGCTTTTTTCTTGGGAATTAGTTTTTGTTTCAAAGTCCTAAGTTCAATAGCAGGTGGCGGGGAGCTTTTGCAACTTGCAGTAAATAGTCTTGGAAACCACAAGAATGTCCTAACTTGTTCTGGATTTCCTAGCTATTACAATCTGTGACTGCGCTAACAGCCCAAGTGGCTAAAAACAGTGTGCCCTTTGGGTTCTAGATATCCAATTTGTAATTTCTGGAAGTGCTAAAAACGTCTATGCTTGACCAAAATCAAGAGGAACTCTACCAGAGAACATACACATTATCACATACTCCACTGAGCATCCTGAAAAACCAGGCCCTGAGTGTCTTAGACAAAATACCTGGGTAAGTCTATAACAATCGTTCTGTGGCACAGAAAATGTCCCTTGTATGGCCCTTTGTAAAATGGACATACAACTTCCCCCTTCCAAAAGTATCATGAAAATTAATGAATATAAATATTTGAAAAGCATTTTGCAATGATAGTGGTGAGCAGCCCAGATAAGCCTATGTGGAAATGAAAATTTCTCTAATTAGAGCAGGATATGAGTATTTCCCAGATATTGAGTTAGGGCCACACATGAAACAACGAAGCTAAAATTCTGAACTCAGAGAACATAACCCATCTGTGCAGTGAATGAGGCAGTGGTCCTGTAGGAAAAAAACCAGCATGTGATCCAGTAATTAAAGACTGTTCATGAAACATAGCCACAAAGCAGGCAAATGCTTTTAAAGGAGCAACCTTAATGCTGGCATTTCCTGACTTGAAAGTTTCATTTTGCAACCTTAACATTTTCAAGGTTTTTTTAGGACACATAATATAGGCCCATTTAGAATAACTGCATGCATATATTACATTAATATTTTCTAAAAATTCTTTAGCATTTACTGGGAAAGACTGATCTTTCTCCTTCCATCCAACAAACGAGGTTTTAACAATTATACAGCTATAAGAACTGCTTTAAGGAATTATGCAGTTCAAGCTTCTTGGTTTAAATTTTATGATGCAAAAAACAGGCTGGTTTATGTTTGCAGAAAACAAAGGAAATCAGGAGAAAAAAATGAGAAGGCTTTTCCCCTTTCCTGACAACGCACTTCTATTATGACCCAAAGACTCTCTAATATCCATCCTTAATCCCCTGTCATCCTCCTGTAAATGCTAAAAAGTGCTGCAATTTGCATCAGCTTGTGTGCTAGACATTTTTATATGAATGCTAAGTCACTGAGAATGGTAGAGGCTCAGTTTGTAATCCCAGGCGAATGTGTAAAGGACAATTCAACTGAACAATATATAAGGGCATGGAGCATAAAGTAGAGTGTCTCTAACCAGTACATGCAGTTGTTAAACAACCCAGCATAAGTGGGCTTGTGTAGTGAATCTACATAGATGCACGGACTTCAGTTTCTCGAAGGCTGGCTATGCCATGAAGCACAGGTACACCCTGCACAGGAGAGCTTGTTTTCTCTCAACTCCAGTTCACATGAGGCTCATTTTCTACATCTGAAAGGTGCATTTGTAAGATCAGTCATGTCACAAGTTAAGCCTATGCAAAACTGAGTTTGTTTCTCCTCACTTTTTTCAGCCACCAAGCCCTCTGAACCTTTCCATGTCTTCTGAGATCTGGAGGCCTCTAACACTTCTTCTCTTCTCAGCCTGTTCACAGAGAAACTCTATAGTTTCTCTATACCTGTCAGCAGTTTGTTTTGAGAATCACCCATCAGGTGCAAATCTCCATTAGCTGAGGGAAAGCAGGTTTGAGGCCTAAACTAGCACTCATGAAAGTCAGTTGTCATGGGATTTGATTTCCATATGAATGTGCCCACAGCCCACAAGCTGCTACAAAGCCATCAGTCACAATACTTGATCATTTCATCAATGTTTGTATTATTTTGCAGGGCATGCAAAAAGCAGAAAGGCAGAAGTCACTTAGATTTCTGACTAATTTAGTAACATTCCTAAGGCAAATTAACATTCTTTAGGGTACCTGGTAATTTACAAAAGTTGCAAAATGAATCATAGAATCATAGAATGGTTTGGGTTGGAAGGAACCTCAAAGATCATCTAGTTCCAACCCCCCTGCTGCGGGCAGGGACACCCTCCACTAGACCACGTTGCCCAAAGCCTCATCCAGCCTGGCCTGAAACACTTCCAGGGATGGCGCATTCACAGCCTCTCTGGGCAATCTGTTTCAGTGCCTCACCACCCTCACAGTAAAGAATTTCCTTCCAACATCTAATCTAAATCGACCCTCCTTCAGCTTGAACCCATTACCCCTTGTCCTGTCACTACACTCCCTGATAAACAGTCCCTCATCATCTTTCCTGTAGGCCCCTTCAGGTACTGGTAAACCGCAATTAGATCTCCCCGGAGCCGCCTTTCCTCCAGGCTGAACCACCCCAACTCTCTCAGCCTGTCCTCACAGGAGAGGTGCTCCAGCCCTCCAGTCAGCTTCGTGGCCCTCCTCTGGACTCGCTCCAACAGCTCCATGTCTCTCCTGTACTGGGGCCCCCAGAGCTGGACGCAGTACTCCAGGTGGGGTCTCACAAGAGCAGAGTAGAGGGGCAGAATCACCTCCCTCGACCTGCTGGTCACAATGAAATGTCCTTCCAGGCAGGTTATGTCACACAGTGGACAACTGCGTGTTCTTGCATTTTCGTCTTAGGAATATCCCTTTGGCAGGATTCATAGACAGAATACTGGAAATCATACCAGGTAATATTTTTAACTGCCCCTAAATACCTTTGGAAATAGGAATCTAGGGAACTGGTTCCATAATTTAAACCTAGACATCCACTTCAGTGATTAAGCTAAGCAATTGTTCTGAACAGGGTCAATCAGAAGTCTTTAGAAAATATTTATAAAATTAGTCTTTCGAGTGTACCACAGAATAAACCAATACTCAAGCAAGGAAGTATATGGTTCAGCACTCGGGCAGAGATTAGAGATATCTTTGCTGTATCAGTGTTTCCCCATCCCATTTGAGTCCAGGACATGTGTAAGAAAGCTCAAAGATTAATATGAGTCTGGTTTAGTGCAGAGTTACACAAAACACCTACTTATACCAGAAGAGACACATAGCAAGATGACTTGAAGGCTGATGCAAAGTAGGTTTTATTTTTCAGGTACGCAGAAAGCTGAGGGATGGAAATTCACGTTTATTTCATGTCTAACTTACTCCTAAGATTCAGATCTGTCAAGTCTCCTGCAGCATAATCTTTCATGTCCAACTTCATGAACCAGCAGATCTGAGTCCCCAAGCCAGTACAGCTGGCAGGTAGGGTCACAGTGTGGGAGAAATGCTGAAGCACTACCTGGAAATCATCTGCCCTCTATAGGCAACTTCATGGTAAAAGATGCCTCATTTTCCAGACTTAAGTGAGCAGCAGCCTAATATCTATCAGATTTCAACAAAAACATTACAGATTGCACTTTCAGAATATGAGAACATAATCATTTTTAGAGACCAGCAGATCTTTGAGACCCCATTGCAGAATTCATACAATCCTTTACTACCAATTTGCTCCTAAAGAAGCAATTCTATAGATTTGCTATTTCGGTAAGGTCACAAAAAACCATACAAGCTTATTACACACTTCTGACACATTTTAGATAATAACCTTATACAAGCAACAGATGTGATTTAATAGAAGTCAACTGCCTGCTTTTCCACACAGGAATCGAAGGGTTTGAAAATATCTTCATAGAAAGAGGAGGTGGGGGCGGAAGGCAACAAATCTGTTGTCTGATTGTTGTAAAATACGCTATCATTGAAAGACATTTAACTAGTCATCTTCTGTTTGGGGAATTCACAGTGACTGAGTTCCAGTTCATTACTTTGAGAGCTATGGTGCTATTGTCAAGGCCGCAAAACCAGTAAGATGGCCTAACCCCCAGGTTAGAGAGGCTACAATAGCAGAAAGGCAATTATACTGTAGGAAAAATGTTGTCCACTAATCAGCTAGCAATCAATTACTAAGAAGAGAAGATAACCCTATCCCCATTCAAGCTCTTCAGTATTAATAGTGCCATCATGTAATTACTTTAGGCATAGGCAGGTGCATGAAAGGACAGACTCTATAGTACACTGCATCTAAGATTAATGAGTTCTGTCAATTTGCCCAGCAGACATCTGATTCTTCAGCTTTATGTAGCCACTCGTTTTACACAGGCCTCGGGCTTTTTTGCTGAAAAAATCAACTACTAATTTAAATCAAAAACCATTACATCTTAAAAAAAAATCCCTAATTTTACAACTAAGATTGCACCAAAAAGATTTCTAATATGAATACTAATACAGCATGCTTTCCTATTTCAGTTATTCTTTTAGTCAGAGTAATGAGTGAAACACAAGGTCCTACAGGCATATAATACCTCCTAGAAAAACTGACAGCACACAATCCTGCAGTCACAACATCCTGAATTTCACTCACACAATCAATTCCAATAAGTAAAAAAAAAAAAGAGGGAAAAAGAAATGTTTCAGTAAATAAGTCATTGCTCAGAAACCAAGACAAAGCAAATACAGCAGCACTTTGCTGCTAAGTTAGCAAACACGCTGAATGAGCACAGCTGCCAAAAGCAGAATCATTCTCTGTGACAAGCTACAGCCTACAGAGTTAAGTCAGGGATACGTAGGCCTATGGGTCAAGAAAGAAATGGCTTAAAATAGAATTTCTATCTGGGAAGTGGTTTCTTTTTCCTTAAAGTTACATCTACTGTAGTCAGTAGCAAAAGCCAGTTTTTAAAAAGAAAGAGTTCTCAAATGAAATATGACCAATTTTTAGAAACATCTTCCCCATTTTGGAGGTGCATTAACAATTCCCATCCCAAGAAAAATATGACCTATTCAGGATTTTGAGACCTTTACTCTTAATAAAACCCTGTTTCAAAAAGGTGTTTAAACACTTGCTTAAATCTTTCAAAAATAATCTGAGATATTTAAAGTCATTTAGCTGCTTAAACATGCAGACAGTCTCTCAAAGATCCTCTTAGGCATCTCTCTGAAAGTTCAGGCTCTTAAATACCTATGAAAATCTGGCTCAGAGTGCTTGGCTGTACATACACACAGCCCTCATGAAACAGCACACTGATCTCAATTTGTATTTCTAAGTGCAATTCTTCAATAATAGTAATAAAATAAAATAAGGGGTTGGACACAAAATCAAAAATTCAAGTACTAGAGCTAAGGAGGTTACCACTCATCAGCCAAATTTCATTACCTGATCATATGCAAGCTCCAATTCCTTTAATTGCAAAACCTTAAACCACCAAAAGCCACAGGAACCATGATAAGGGTAGTAAGCGTTAACTGGTTTTGCTCCCACTGACTAGGGCTGAATTTGCTCCTAAAACACCAGTGCAGCTTCTGCAGCATCAAAGTATCAAACTCACTGGCCTGGAAACAATGATTTTTTAAAATTTATTTTTCAAAGTATTTCTTTCAAAAATTTAAGCCCCAAACACGAAAAAATTGTTCTCAAAGCTTTTCTGTGACAGGTACAAGAACTGACCTATTTATTTCTCTCCAAAGTCAATGTCATCCTATTTGTTCTTTTTCTGTCACTTCTGTTTGATTATGGAAAACAGCTAACGGTATCTATTTTTTTACCTTCCATTTAATGTCACAATTGACCACCCATGAAATCTTTCTCAAGACTACATTTATTGGATATTAGATTCTGCTAATTAATTCTCTGGATTAATTTCTTCTGAAGTAATGTTATCAATTGTTTCCAGTAAAGAAAAAACAGGCTAGCATAACTTGATTTTCACATAAATGGATTAAACCTACACAAATGCAGTGGCTGAAGATATCATTGATCCATGTTCATTGGCTGCTGCTGCTGTTTCAATTGTTATTTGATATGGTAAAGGACAACAGAATGGGAAATGGTTTTGATCTGAAGCAACTGTTTCTAAGAAGATACCAGCAACTCTCTCACAATACATAACTTAGAAAATGTATTCTACACATTGAAAAGCGCTAATCCCTAAAATTATAACTGTTTCTGACGCTCATAGTTTATGGTTTGATCCTGAAAGACGCTCAAGTTCACAGAAGACATCTGAATTGAAGCCACTCAGTATACAATAAAAATGTGTGGGAATTACCAGGGGGAGGAACTATTCTACAAATTAAAAAGTGGCAAAAAATATGAAGTGTCCTTGAAATTACAAACAGCGTATCATCAGTTAATGATTTAACATAGAAAGGCAAAGACTGCTGTACTAGTCAGCATTAAATATGTTAAGGACAGACCTTCAAAGACATAATGAAAACTTAGGGATACCTCTCTTTCTGAAAGCTACCGGGAGATTGTCACCAAATGTGTTTTTTTTTTTTCCTACATCTGAAAATATCCTGTTTTCAATTTCTTGTAATGATACTCTTGGAAATACTGGTTTGGCATGTTGTATTCATTACGCACTGAGTGTGGTATGGTGACGTAAGACCCAGAAGTCCACTTTTGAACACTATTCTTTCTTGACTCTGTTCAGTTTTGACCACAAAACAAAGTTGAGTAGTTTAAGGGTTGCTTCAATTCATGTCAGCTGACAAAAGGTTCAAAGGATACCAGACAGGGTATTCCTTTCAACTCTTCCAACGTGGGAAACGGACTGAGCAGGAAGAACTGACCTTTCTATATAGATTCTCCTCTTGTGCTCTCTCTTTTCCAGCATGACACATCACTGACAGAGTAGGCAGTTTTTAGCATGAAGGTGCAGGAAATTAAAGTTCAAGAAAAGAAGGAATGAAATGTGAATGGAAAACAAATCTCCAAAGGTTATTGAAGATACTACTGAATCCAGACAAACAGGATTTCATCTCACTGAATTTTATGTTTGATAGCAGGGATTCCTAAATTTACTTCAGTCAGCTACTGTCATGAGCAGCACTAAATGAGGAGCAGATAAACTGCTATCACTTCCTCTTTCATCTTACCTCAAAACTTTCTGCTGCACAACCTCACTCCCTCCAACATAGGATGCCAACACATGCCATTAGCTAACTGGACAGATTAAGGTCTCAGGCCCTACCCCTGCCTAACCTTTCCATACTGGTGTTGGCCATACAACTTCATTCCAGGTATATAGGTCTCATTTCTTGCCAGTTACTGCAGGTGTTGTCAACGCACCAGAATATGCATAGCAGATAGATGCCCGTAGCCCAGCTGCTTATGTCAACAAGGTGTTGTATGCCTGGGAAGCAGTTCACACATCACCTGTACTATGCACTTTACAATGTGGGAAAGTATTTCTACAGATTTGCCTTGGACACTCAGAGAAAAATTCTCATCTGTTTTGCATGTCTCATTCCCACTGGCTTCTAGAGACAAATTGGATTCATTACACAGCGTTTCTGTCACATCAGCAAGCAACCCTTAATTCTGCTTTAAAGGATTTAGGCAGCATTATCTGTCCTGCCTCTGCAAAACTCTAGTATCTATCTTGAAACATTTTGTTCCATCTTTGCTGATGGTTTTACCAACAAATCTAACATTGAAATACATTGCCTCTGCATCTCATACAGACTCCAGGCGATATAAAACAACCTTTCTTTGTTTTTTTTTATTTACCACAATTTTAGTAGAAACACTTTTTTCCACTGCAGAATGTTCTGAAGCTGCATAGAATGGCAATTTTTTTTTTTTAAACTTGCTATAAATTCAGATAAATCCCTACTGTTCTTATTAATAATCATGTACTAAATATTTAAAATATTTTCATATGCATAATACTTATAGCCAGAGGGGTCTTCACATACTATATCTTTCATTCTCAGTAATTCATTAATAAAATGTTATGATACAATGAGGAATCTGCCTGGACATTGTGAACATTCATATTTCTTGTTTATTAAAACTGCTTAAGCTGTCAGTGTTTATGAAAGGGTTATCAATGTAGAAAACTTGCAAAATAAGTTAATGTCATGATAATAACAATAAAAAGTCTGAAGAAGTTTCTAACTGTTTCAGTTCCTGCTCAGCAGAATATCACCAACTGGTTAATATACTTAGTTCATTTGATTAATTAGCTTCATAAATTAGTGCAAATTATCCTTTTATCTCTGTGGTATTAGCAGCTTTCTGTTTTGAACATGTACTCTGCCTGTAAAAATAGTGACTGCTTATTCAATAAGTCTGCTCCTCACATAAAAATTCGTATCTTCAGAATGGTATCTATTAACTTTAGTGACCTAAATAAATAAATAACCATTAAAGTACTATTTTTACTCATGTTAGCATTGCAGAGACAGTAGCTAAAGGAAAGCAAGACAGATTCAACACACGCATTGTGAAGAACTACTTTTATAATGCAAATGCAAAACCAAAATGAAATCATTCCAAGAGGAAAAGAATTTCCTGCATTCTACTTACAAAAGATAAGGAGATTACCTAGCTATAACTGAAAGCAGAGTTAGACCTATTGAAATTTTTATTAGTGATAATTATGCTTGAGCTAGAAAGAATCTAACTCTGAAATTCAGAGATCTGTTGAATTTGCTGAAGAATCAGCTCAAAAATTCATCTTTGACATGTCATCTCTGCAAATGTAATAGGGAATCACTGAGAGAAATAAACAAGAAATCTGATCCTATTTTAGCACTACATTTTTCACAGTACTATTGAAGTATACAGCAAAGGCTGAAACATTAAGAAAAAAGAAACAACCTAGTCTTGCTGTATGTATTTATTCACTTACCATGTCATCAGCCAACTTCCTTCCTGCAAGTAGAAGTGAGCTGAATTATTGAACAAGCATGGTGATGCTTCAGTTCATGCTTCTCCTCCCGTTTGTCCCACTACAATCAAGATATACACAGATCTATTTCACTATGCTTCACATTTCTCTTTAAAACCTACCAGTACCGCAACTTCCACAGAGCACGTCCTGCCCTTAATGGTCATGCAGGACAAGAATGGAAAATAATTTCTGATCAGCTTTTTCTATCTTTTCGTGGCCACCAAAAAGCCCCAAACAACTTGTCTAACTTGTCAGGTGATAGAATAACCCCCACTTTCTTTTCATCATCCATTTTTACTCACTAGTAAAATATGAAAGAAAACAAATTTCACATTCTGTGGGGAGGTAGGAAGCTATCCTTTTTTTAAATATTGTCTTCACTCATGCAATAGGTTGAAAGCAATTAGAGTTTATGAATCCTTTCAGATCAGAAACAAACCAATTTGAAGGATATTTCTTAAGACCGTATGGTACAATTTGTGCTTAAAATTACCTTTTCCATTAAGTTAGCTATAGGGTGTACCAGACTTATTTTCCGTTAGCAGAGAGCACTCACTGTAGTGGACTTTCATCTACCCAATTCCTGTCTGATCTACCTAATTTCTAAAGAAATGGCCTGTTTACTGCAGGGCTGCTTTGACAGTTAGGATCAGCTGCTAACAATACATGAATACTTTCTGAGTGTCAAATGCAAGAGATTTCAACCAGAATATTTTCAGTAACACCTTTTCTCTTTGGTGTACAGGTCTGCTGAATTCTAAATTCAGTGCACAACTCTCTTGTCAAACTTGAAGGAAGCAGACATGAACCTGAGAAGTTTAGAAGTACACTGCCTGGGTTAATCATATGTTTATAAGCTTTAATATGCCTGCTTTTGTCAGACAGGCATATTTTATAAACAAAGTTACACATGGAATTGGAACTCTACCAATAAATTTACCATTTCATTATCATTATTCTTTTTTCTCTGTACCCTACAAATTGAATGACGTCTACCTGTAACCATATTGGACAAGTTTTCCTGGTTGTATTTTCTGGTTTGTTGGGTTGGGTTGGGTTTTTTTTGTTTGGTTGGTTTGGGGGTTTTTGTTGGTTTGGTTTTTTTAATTACTAATCACTTTTCCCAGAAATGCTCCTGAAAGGAACTATACACCACTGGAAGATCACATTGATATAACTCTAAATAATTATCTGAGAGAAATGGGTAGGGTAAGGACAAGAAAGGAGTGGGCAAGATTTTAAATAGAAACCCAAACCTTCCTCTACAAATCCAATTGTATCATAGGAAAATCCAGGTTGGAAGAGACCTCAGGAAGTCTCTAGACCAAACTCCTGCTCCAAACAGGGCTAGCTCTGAAGTCAGATCAGGTTAAACAGGGCCTCATCTAACTTGGTGTTAAAATCTTCCATGGATGGAGACTGCATAGCCTTTCTGCATATTCTATTCCAATGCCTGGCTGTCCTGAAAAGGAAACAATTTTCCCTTACATACAGTCAGAATCTCTTTTTTAATCTTTTTTTGTTTATTTGTTTCAATTTATGCCTGTTGTCTCTCCTCCTCTCACCACTGTCAACAGCCTGGCTCCATCCTGCTAGTCCTCTGCTGAACTTGTCGCTCTTTATCAATGTCCATCCTGTATTAGAGGGCACAAAACTGGACCTGGTATTCTTGATGTGGTCCTCATGGCCTGTAGTGCTAAATACAAATCAATTCTAGTGACTCTCTGGAGTGACCCCTCACCTCCACAGCCATGTCTCTTCTGGTCTTTATTTAAAGTAGCTGAAAAGCTCATAACGACAGCTCTTATTCACAGCTCTGCAGCAGAAGAGGTGTTACAGGTAGGTGCTCTGCCTGTAAAAATAAGCCTTTCAAAGGATGGCAGAGGGCTCTGTCACCATAAATACATTTTAAAGAGACTCTTTTTTTGGTCTGAATTCCTTGTTAGAAAAATGAGCAGGTTGCACAAACACCCATTGCTGCTGTAGAAGGGCTTGCTCCTCCACACTACCTGTTTTTGCCCACCAACTGGTTAACACGGGAGAAGCTTAGTCTGTAGGCAGCTGCTTCAAAAAGAAACGGACTTGTTCCAGGTCATCTTTACTGACAGTTAACCTCACACTTACAGAATTTCTGCAACTTTTTAATATATGTTATAGTATTACAGAACTGATTTTTTTTTTCTTTCTTCCTTTTCCTTCTTCCCCAAAACCCATTGAATTTCTGAGGGAATTTGGCACCAAAATCCTTCAGGTTCTTTTAAAAAAAAGTCATTCTTAAATTAATATTGTGCAACTGGAAGTATTTGCTCTGACTATTAAAAAAAATCTTTCCTGTTCTGCTAGTTTAATTTTCTAAACGTTTCTTCTCACAGATTGACTCAATAGCCACATCAGGGTAAATCTAAGTGGAGTAAGAATAAGCTTCTCATTCAGTCACACACTACACTCCTGCTTGATTGGAATGGATATTGTACATAATATGTCCCTGCAGATTTTTTCTCCAGTGGGGCACATTGAATTTCATTTAAATGCCAAGGCTCAAAATCTAAAACAATGTGACTTTAACAAAAAAATCTGATGAGGAATTTGATGAGAAAAATGGCAAGAATTCCTGTGGCATTTGGGTAACAATTTCAAGCCTTCGTTTTAATAGAATAAACAGGATCATATTTCATTCAAATCTGGCAATGAGATGAGCTTTGGGTATTACATTGATATAAACCAATAAAGAATTTGCAAATTTGAAGCACTAATTAACAGACACAATATTAAATGAAAAAAGTTTGCTCGAGGGGCAAATATATTTTGAAGACTTTAAACTTTTATTAAAAGACAATTTTGAATAGCTGCTTCTGCATTTGACTATTTTGTTAGTTTCAAAGAGGGGGATTCTTGTGTTTTTAAACTAGTATGTTTAATATTGTTGGAATATAAATGAATAAAATAACAGTTTCACTTCTTCCTTTCTGAAATAATAACTCAGTGTCATGTCACTTCAAGAGAAAAGAAAAATACCTCATAAGTTGAACCTTCACAGCCGAGAGCTGTGTAAGAGGATGTTAGTATTTTATTATCTACGTTGAACTCCAATGCTATTTCTATTAGATGATATTTTTTAAGTCTTACAGTGCTGAATCAAAAAGCACTCATATTTAGAACCTGACTGCACTATTATAAGAGTCCTAGTAAAAATGTATAAACAAAAAAAAAAGCAAAACAAAACCAAAACCCAATTTGCAAGTTTTGGGTTACCAGTCACATATGTACCACAGTAAGAGAATTTTCTCTACCTAATTGCAATGCTGCATATAGTAGCCTTCTTGATACTACAATATCTAAGACTTATGTATCTGAAGACTCATACTTCAGAAAATGGGAATGTCAGCTAGAATATTAAGGAATGAAATCTATGAGACCGACCTTCACATAGGATATTAGAGACTGTTTTTTGAAACAATTGGTTATTTCATCCTAAGCATAATACCACCAAAATCTGCTGATGATAAAGTCACCCCCCCTGACAACTCAGCAGCTGTGCTGCACTTAAAAGTTGTCACATATTTAGTTCATTAGCAAGCCAGCCATCTTCTTGTTTCAAGAAATTAAGGACTTTTTTACTTCTAAATGTAAGGTACCATTTCCTCTTTTACATTCTATATGATTATTGTGCACCTGTATCTAATCCTACAATGGCAGGTCCATGCTCCCTTGTACCTTATCTTAGGTGATGCCTCTATTTTTTCTAACCACTTTCATTTTTCTTGTCTTAATACAGTTGATTGTGGTACTTTTTTTTTTCTTTTTTATTTAAAGGAAAGTTATGAGGTAAGTGTTTAGAAAGGTAATTGATCTGTAGTTTAGAGATAAAAGGCCTGATCTTTCTTTCTGATACTGAATGTGCATCAAAGTCAAGTTGAAGCACTTCACATGCACTGCTTAATGAAAACTTGTAGAAAATGGAATATAAGAAAAGCCATTAGCCATAAAAATAAATGACAGGGAGTTCTGCAACCTATTCACTGAAGATTTGTGTATCACTTGGCTTCAAAATTTACACAATTTATATCCAGACATGCAATACTGCATCAGTTTTATGAACACCTGATTCACAAAATCCCACATGTAGAGTGTGTAATCTGTATGCCCATAACTCTGCACCTGAAGAATGCCCAGAATAATTTGGGGCTAGGATCCAAAATGAGGAAGCCTGTATATTTTTAAAGGGCAGACATACAAAGCCCACACAAAACCAAACGCAAAGTTTGGAGGCAGAAAGAAACCTGTTTCTTCCTCTCTACACCAATGCATATCTCAGGATTACAGGACATATGCCCACACTAGACTAGTGGTCAATGTGTGAGAATTTACAAAGAGCATCCATGTGTCCTCATGCTTCTATCCCAACTTTATAGCCTGTTCAGAAACGAAGGGAGAACCACCTGTAGTATGTAAAAGGCATAAAGGCACTAACTGTGACTAGGAATACACA
Source organism: Grus americana (assembly GCF_028858705.1). NCBI lineage: Eukaryota > Metazoa > Chordata > Aves > Gruiformes > Gruidae > Grus > Grus americana. The sequence continues at coordinate 18,888,074 of NC_072859.1, read as the reverse complement.
TCCCCCAGGGCAGAAGTCAGAGCAGAAGCCTGAATCAACACAGATATGATCTAGATGAAGTAAAACAGGGTCTCCGTCCCATGCTTGGTGTGATCACATATGCTCCAAGACATGTGGAGAGCAGGATAGTCCCCTTAACCCTCTTCCTAAAACCATACCCACATAAGCTCACCACAACAAAGTTGGTTTTATTCTGCTGTTAACGCATATGATTTAATTTATTAGAAAAAAAATGCGATGCAAATGCTTCAGAAGCAGAGTGAAATATAAAGGCTGTTGGGCTTGCCTCCTGTGAAGCTCTTCCACAATAACAATGAGCTATTACAGAAATTACCTAATCACAAACCGAGGGAAAAAGTTTTAGGTATAGAGAGCAATTACAATATGGACAAGCAAACAAATGGATGCAGTAAGCTAGAGTGGGATATTGCAGCACTACAGTTTCTCTCTGCTAATTCTCCCATTGTTGCCACATTACTAATGAGTATGTTATCTTGTATTTACCATGAGTTAAGAAAAATCAAGCCTGCAGTTTCCACTGCAGTGCTGCCAGTTCATGTTTTTGCTTTATGGACGCAGTTACTTGTTTGCCTACCCATCTCATTACAGAATTAAATAATAGATCATTTCCGTATTAAAAGAAAATTCTGTATTAAAAGCTATCTACTTCATATCCTTCTATAGTTCTTGCTGCGCTGCACTGGTGAATGCAATTTTCCAAGGAAATCTATCATAGCTCAGATATTTAAGATAGCTATTGATCTGTAAGTGAAAGTATATATGAATAAACACATTTGCACCTGTAGCTGCCACATTGTAAGACACTTACAACTTAAGTGATGGAAGGATCCAAGTACACTTATTGAATCTACAATGTAATGCTGAATCTCTTAAAATACTACAGGAATGAGTGAAGTATCATGAATCAGGAGAAATAACTTGGCCTGCACACTGAGGGGCTCTAAATGGCACAGGAGTAGAGATGGAATACAGCTAGCAGCATCGTGGGCTGCTCAGCAAAAATGTTTGTCAGTGACCACAAAAGCAAGTAAGATATTCTGCTATGCTGAGACAGAGGAAACTATACTGAAAATACTAGCTCACTATCCAGATCATCCCTTTATTATCCAAGGAAACAGTGAGGTGAGATAGCCCCAGTAAAGTGAAATGACAGGCATTGTGAAATAGAAAACAAAATTTTAATGGGGAGGAGAAAAGCCAGCAACATTGAAGTACAAAAATCCTAAATCAAGCCCAATCAAAACCACACAACAGAGAACTGTGTGAACTCAGCTACAAGTGTATCCAGGCTCAAGCCAGTTCAGGCAGAGCATATATGGTTAACATGAAATACAACTGGAGAACTTAACTGTAGAATACAACACTGATCACGAATTTGAATCTTTAATAGTGAGTGCAACTTTTTAAATCCCATTTCATTTACCAAAAAAAAAAGAGAACTCTAGCACAGCAGAGGCAAAACATATATTTATGAAGTAATTTCCAACAAATATATCTGTAAATATTAGGTCTTTCCAAATTAAAGCTGCAATAACTAAGAGAGGATGACACCTCCTCTACACTACATTCACTTTTTTATACCAAGTACTCCCAGGTACCCTTCCACATAATATACAGCCTGAACTATATCAGGGAAAAATTTAAAAAAGCAGAAGTTTTAAAACCACAAAACAAATTTTAAAGGTAAATAAATAAACACTTTGTGCAACTTACTGCTGTGTGTAATCAGTTAGGTTGAGAGTTTGGCAAGCCTAAAAAACCAAATGGAATATTTATGCAAAGAAGGATAACTTCCACAACTATGATAAGGTCTAGATCCTACAAAGAGACAGCTGCTTTACAATGTCAATAGGAATACAAACATTTTATAAGGGTACATAAGTGTCTGCAAGATTCAGGTCTCAGATAAGATGTACCAATGCTATCAATTCTCATGTACTTCTCTGGATTAAAGGAGAGCTGTTTCCTAAACCAAGTTCCATGAGTTCACACTTTTCACTTTGATTACAATACCTTTAGCCTGTTCTGAAAACAGCCAAACTAGATGAACCGTAAGTATAGCATAAAAGGCCCTGAAACCTCAATCTCAGCAATTCGCCAGAGACATGTCTTAGCTGAACAAAACACGGCACTTTAAATCTGGCAGAATTTACTGACAAATACTGAAACCAGCACTGCTGAAATCGACCAGTCAGCCCAAGAAGCAGCTATATTTGTTAGCTAGTCACCCTTCTCTGCTTTACATCCAAGCTAATAAAGTATCTAAATGCTTGTATTAGAAGTCTTCAATATTTCTGAACACGGTATCCTAAATAGGAACAGTCCCAAGAAAGTCGCAAGGGAAAAGGATAAGTGTCATTGTGAATTTTTGCAAAAAAAATGCTTCAGGCTGTTGAAACATTTATGATTCTTGAGTAGCTATTTGAATCTGGCAAAGCAAGGGCACTATGCATAATTCTCCTTTAAATACACAGCTTCAGCAAAACACTACTCTAATTTACTCCCCCAAACTAGCTTACTTTGAATAGGAAGTTATTGATGTAAGAAATGAATACAGAGTAATTCATCATTTCTTAAAATTCTTCATTTCTAAGAAATATATCTAAGAAAGCAATTCAGTAGCATGGCAGTTGACCATCTTCAATAGCAGTTAGGCTCTTTTCAATAGATATTCCAATAAGAAAAGAACACCACTGGCATCTTCTCATTCTAAACAGCACAAGCATGCACAGCTTCCCACAGGCAGGCAGTAGGATTTGCACAAGGAGACAAAAGAATAGGCAAGTGTTCAACAAATTTTGGAGATTAAGAAAATTGTGCTTATTTTAAATTTTCAATAGCAGCAGATGAGAACCAGGTCAGGCTATTCACTCATAGTTCAGGAAATAAATTGCTTAATTTTCAAAAGCTTTCAGTATTAATTTAACTCTGTTCTCACTGAAGTCAGTGGGAACTGCTAACAGGTTTCATCATAAGAGTCAGACAAGCCTCGAGCAGTTTTAGAAATCTGATTTTCAAACTCTGCCACCTTGGTCATTGCTCAATATATATTATATTCAAGTACACATGTACACAGTGTTTCTTGCCTTCTCTTCCTTTTTCCCAAAACACACATATGAATGCACTCACAAACACAACAACTGAAATGAAAATATGAAGTACTCATGCAATTTCTATCTGTATGAATTTCTCCCATTCAGGAAAAACAAAACAAAAAGAAAAAAAACCACCACAAGTACAGTACACTGATCTGTTTCAACCACTTTGTGAGTAGTGCAGTAAACTTTCTAATTACAGATTTCAGGAAGCACATCTTTTAAGCTCTACAAACATATCTGTCCCATAACATTGTTCATAGTTCCACAACTTGGGACATAGGCTTTCAATAAGCCAAAAGAACATGTCTGTTTTCAAATCAGGTGCAGTGCCGATTAAGTTGCCAGGAAAGGTAAGCAATTACATTTATGAATTTCAGCACTGCTGCTGGTGTAAGACAGAATTTTTAGAATGAAGTCCCTATCATGACTGCCCTGACTTGTCTTATGGAATAAAAAAAAATCTATTTTCCTCCACACTGGGATCCATGCTCAGCTCTCCGAATTTGAAAAGACGTAAATAAAATTCTACATAAGTGTATCACAAGGATTTCTGCGAAAAGAAAATGCTGTGTGTAACACGCAGGCACTTCTGTGAAAAATCCAAAATGCCATCTCCACAGGATGTTATTGCTAGAGAATGAAGCCATTGCTCTACTACAATCCCTCACAGAAAAGTGGCGTAAAAAAATCATACATCTCAGGCAATCGGTATCTACTGACAACTCAAGGTAAATCTTTCAACCTGTCAACTCTTTCAAAACTCATACTACTTAAGAGATATGTAGAGTTCTGCTTGCCAAACACTCCCTAGACTCTTTTGCTGCGGTCCGCATCTCAGAATACAAGTTTCTGACAATAGGTCCCCTCTCTGTTCCTTTTCTGTACTGTGCCACACTTCCTGGGCAGTCATCTCTCTGTCCCTTTCCCTGTTACTCTCTGAGAACAGCACCACTCAGAATTGCTGCTCTTGGCATCGAGACCCATGCTAGACCACCAGACTCCCCTACAGCATATGCACTGACTTTCCCAATCATGTCTTCCCCAGTTTTGAGGTTACTCATTCACATGCAATACCAAAGGCAGCAAACATGGAGGTTTTGACAGGATTTCCACATACAGTTCTTTGGGGGAGAGCAGAAGAGCCTCACATATACATATATAGATATATAGCTGTGCACACGTGTGTGCACGCACACATACACAAAGACAGTAAAAATCCATATCCACTTCCCATTCCTGAACCTCTTTATGGGCTCAGGTGTCATGGATCAGTTCTCTCTCAGATACATACTTTTGAGTAGCCAACCATTTTTCTCTAACAGTTCACACTCAGATTCTGAAACGTGTTTTTCCCTTTTCCCCTCCAAATCAGTTGCTTACCCATGGCAGGCTGCACAATGAATTTTCTTCCTTATACTTTTCCAGTTAAAGTCATTCATTCCCTCACTAGAGCATCTTTAAAATGGTTTCTATAATGTTTTTCTTTATAATCCCCAGCCACCTTTCTACTGGTGTCCTTACAAGGGCCTCAAACAGTCTCCAGCACATAAATGGAAAACCAATCAGGATTCATATCTTTTATATACACAGATTATGCGAGTAATTTTTGAGTAATAATTTTCCAGTAATACTTTACTGTTCACAGTTTCTTTCAGTTACCTTTACTTTGCACAGAAAACGGTTCAATGAAACTCAGCCCTGCGACCACATGTGCACGTCCGGCTGCTGCCAGACTGCACTGTCAGACTACCACATCCTAAGCAAAATCTGAGGTAAATGTAAGCAGTTTTCAAGTTTCTCCAGGACCGTCATTTGTGTGACAGAACCTTTTATGTTAACTCCCAGACATTTCCAGCAAGCATTTAACATTGATTTTGCTTACACAGGCAATATCCTGTTAAAGCCAGCAAAAGGAAGAGAATCAAAAGACCCTCTCTGCACAGACTAAGCTTTGATTAATCCTGGGTAGTTCTTCAGAGGTTAGAAACTCAGCCAAACATGTGACTTCTTTGAAATTAGAATTGTACAACAAGATTAAAAAAAGAGGCATGCTATGCTAATAAGAGAAAAGAGAAGATGTTAAGAAAGATACGGTGGGTTTTTTTAAGGTCTAAACCATCAGTTTCATTTAGGATTTCAGAGGTCAATATATCATAGCAAAGGGGATAAGTTCAATTTATTGCTAAGATCAATTGGAGCTTAAAATGCTACATAGACATTTTTTGACACTGGATATCATATTTGAGGTAGGTAAATTACTCATCATACTATGGATAAGTAAAGTAAGGCACAGAAGTTCATGTTCTTGGCTGAAATCACACAGTATTAAGCAAAGCCTACTTTAAAAAACATAAAGTACTTCACTTAGAAATTATTGTTGATGAAAATCAAGTACCTAATTATAATCAAGTAGTAACAAGTTAAGCTGTCACGTGAGAGTAAAAATGAGAAACACACTGAAACCTGCAGGCTTGTTTTCTGGATGCAATATATATGGGCTTGGAGTGCTTTCCAAATTATAAACTGTCATTAAAGCATTACCTAAAATCAGGAAATACATCTTACAGTATATTATTTGCCCAGTGCAGTCATCCTATCCTATGAAATTAGGATACATCCTTATGTACATCCTGTCATGTCACCATGCTTTTCCACTAGTTTAAGTAAAACTTCATAATGAAATCTAGCAATTCTTTAACACTACTGCACAATGTTTATTCTTCAAATATCAACTTTCCCTATGGGCCAAATCCTGTAAGGTGCTGAGTGCCCTCACTTGCCATTTGACATTCACTTTGGCTTAAAAACTCATAAAATTTATTACAATGTCACATTTGAGTGATAAATGCCTCAGGACAAGTCATAAATTTATTTAGGATAAATAACAGCAAAAAGAAAAAAGCAAAACACAACTGAAAATCGGTGTAGCTTCCGACACATTGGGCACTAGCACTCTCTTTCATTTCACTGCACTGATGGAAAATGGCCTAAGAAATAAAAAGGAAGACAATATGAGTCTTTCAGTTGAAAGTTCCATACCATGTAGTCATTTATTTCCTTCTCAGATTGCTAAACTGACAACAAAATCTCTTAAGTTAGTAAATATTAAGGGAAAGGAAGAATGTAATTTTTTTCTTTGACAGTTGTATAATACCTAGGCATAAAGGGAACAGTGGACATTGATATTTTTCTTGACTAACTATATGAACAGTGGTGAAGTCACACGTCTTTAATGAAAAGTTAAAAAAAACCAAGCTAGGTTAGTTAGGAGTGGCAGAAAGGGTAATTCTCTTAGTTTGACAAGGGTGTTTGCACATACTATGAACACGATTCATCCAACTACATTACATCTCTACATGTAAGAAAACTTAACAGGACTATTTCAGTAAATGTGACATCAGCATTTTTTTCCTATTTTAGTCCCGAATGTGTCATCATCTCTACAGACCAGAATAATTAACTATTACTAACAAAGACTGTTTACATTCTAATGCAATGAAATGGAAAAGAAGTCTCAGAAAGCTCATCCATTTAAAAAACAGAGTACAGGCTAATTAATTTTCAAGGCTAAAGGCATCATTAGATGATTTTATCCGACCACTTACATAACATAAACCTTAAAATGTCACCTGGTTCTCCTTGTGCTAAGCCAAATGACAAAATACTGCTGCCTGACTGCACATCTGCTCCACCTTCCTCAAAACTGTACCTCCATAGATGTACAGAAAAATGAGTGCGACCAAAATGGGAAAATGAAAGGTTTTAATCTAAAACAGTAGCATCTCCTCCTCTTACAGCAAAACACCATTTGTTTGGTACAAGTAGTTATTTTGCAGCCAGCACTAACTAGACCACTTATTATTGTAGCCTGTCCAATTTCTCATCCAAAACTGCAAGCGGTATCCAACATATACTGAGAGCCCAAGGATACAAGAATTAGAGCTGTAGTGTCTCTAGCTCAATGATTCTTGTTATGCAGTGTTTGGCGTTTGCTCCATTACAGAGAAACAGATTTACCACAACTTCTGGACATTCATTCAAGCTTCAAGCAGCATGCATTCAGGCTTGGGTCAGCCCAACCAATGATCCATTACAGTATTTATTATACTAACAGAATGATCTTTCAGTTATTGTTCATGTGGATTTACTGACAGGAGGAGAGTAAAGAATGAAAAGCAGTGACAGGAGAACAAAGCTGACAAAAGGCCCGAGAGCAAATGTTAATCATGAGGCCATAAATATGTGAGTATTTTTGGCTGGAGCAACTTTTATTGGTTAGCAAAAAGAAGATTTTAAGATTTTTCCTCTTTCTCCATCCTAAGTTTCAGATCTAGCCTAACTTCAGAACTTCAAAACTGGTAAACTTAAGTAGATAGGCATGCATCCTACCAAACTGACTTTATGCAGATGCCCAGCAAATACCCACCTGTTCAGTGGCTGAGAAGTGGGAGGAATCAAATGTCAAACACCAACACCAACAGGTCATGTACAGTTTTCAGTACAAAAACCTCTAGCTAACACATCTGCTAATTGAAGAGAAGGGCTTTAGACATGTTTTTCTCAGGAACATACAAATGGTCTACAATGGAGTTTTCCATGTTGCATATATTCAAGCACCTGTTTAGGATTTGATGTCGATAGTGGAATGTTTTTAAATGCACCTTAATTATATCAATAGTAAATATGATTGATGAAACTGATTCAAAAATTTATAACTAGGATGTGGGGAAGTACACTATTAAATTATTATTTTTTAAAACTGTTAAGGACAAAATGCTGATAGAGTTCTATTAGCAAAATAGTTCTTCAGGAATAAAAAAGCTATGAAGGCTGACATTAAATCAATTCAAGAATAGTAGCAATGGTAGGGAGTTTAAAGGTTTACACTTCAACTGCGTTAGAAAATTCTGAGGAAACAACAAAAGAATTAAAAGGGTTTTTTTCAAAATGCAACATAAATCAGCTTTTCTAGCACTTCTACCATAAGCAGTGTTGAAAGCTAACTTTCCCTTTTAGTATGACAGGTAGAATTGTCACTGAGACCATCAAGCCATTAAACTAGTTTTTAAAAAGTATTCAGTAGATTCTGTAACACTAGTATTCTAGATAATTTTCCAGTGCCTTTTCAATCAAGGAAATCTGGCTTAAATTGCACTATCTGACCTTCCGATTAATGGCTCTGCCTCTTGCCTGTCATACTAACACAGAGTTTGGGGCATAGTTAGGATTCATCTGGAAGCAATATAATTTCTACCTTTGTCTTTCTTTTCTGTACGCTAATGGCTTTTAGTCGGTCCTCTTCACTCAAGGTCTGACACATGTAGCCATTCTATTTTAGTTGTCCATTAACTTCAAGCATTATGACAAGAACAAAGCAACTTGTTAAAGAAGTTGAGTTCAGCCATATGTATTAAATTTCTACAAATCCTTTGGTTATAAAGTGCTGTTTTCAATTGTCACTAATGTTTATCTGAGTGCAACAGTATCTATTACTAATTAAAAGAGGACGCTTAAACAAATATAAAAGGTCACAAGGCCTGTAAACTCATAGAATCATAGAATGGGTTGGATTGGGTTGGAAGGGACCTTAAAGATCATCTAGTTCCAACCCCCCTGCTGCGGGCAGGGACACCCTCCACTAGACCAGGTTGCCCAAAGCCTCATCCAGCCTGGCCTTAAACACTTCCAGGGAGGGGGCCTCCACAACCTCTCTGGGCAACCTGTTCCAGTGCCTCACCACCTTAACAGTAAAGAATTTCTTTCTAACATCTAACCTAAATTGACCCTCCTTCAGCTTGAACCCATTACCCCTTGTCCTGTCACTACACTCCCTGATAAACAGTCCCTCTCCATCTTTCCTGTAGGCCCCTTCAGGTACTGGAAAGCCGCAATTAGATCTCCCCGGAGCTGCCTTTTCTCCAGGCTGAACAACCCCAACTCTCTCAGCCTGTCCTCACAGGAGAGGTGCTCCAGCCCTCCAGTCAGCTTCGTGGCCCTCCTCTGGACTCGCTCCAACAGCTCCATGTCTCTCCTGTACTGGGGCCCCCAGAGCTGGACGCAGTACTCCAGGTGGGGTCTCACAAGAGCGGAGCAGAGGGGCAGGATCACCTCCCTCGACCTGCTGGTCACGCCTCTCTTGATGCAGCCCAGGACACAGTTGGCTTTCTGGGCTGCAAGCGCACACTGCCGGCTCATGTTGAGCTTCTCATCAATCAATACCCCCAAGTCCTTCTCCTCGGGGCTGCTCTCAATCCATTCCTCGCCCAGCCTATAGTCAGTCGTACCTGGGATTGCACCGACCCATGTGCAGGACCTTGCACTTGGCCTTGTTGAAGTTCATGTGGTTCGCACAGGCCCACCTCTCCAGCCTGTCAAGGTCCCTCTGGATGGTATCCCTTCCCTCCAGCGTGTCGACCACACCACACAGCTTGGTGTCATCGGCAAACTTGCTGAGGGTGCACTCGATCCCACTGTCCATGTCGCCGACAAAGATGTTGAACAGTGCTGGTCCCCGTACCAACCCCTGAGGAACGCCACTCGTCACTGTACTCCACTTGGACACTGAGCTGTTGGCCACAAGTCTTTGAGTGCGGCCATCCAGCCAATTCCTTATCCACCGAGTGGTCCATCCATCGAATCCGTGTCTCTCCAATTTAGAGACAAGGATGTCGTGCGGGACAGTGTCAAATGCCTTGCACAAGTCCAGGTAGATGACGTCAGCTGCCCTTCCCTTATCCACCGACGCTGTAACCCCATCATAAAAGGCCACCAAGTTTGTCAGGCACGATTTGCCCTTAGTGAAGCCGTGTTGGCTGTCACCAATCACCTCCTTATATCTTCCATGTGCCTGAGCATATCCTCCAGGAGGGTCTGCTCCATAATCTTGCCAGGCACGGAGGTGAGACTGACTGGCCTGTAGTTCCCTGGGTCTTCCTTTTTACCCTTCTTAAAAATGGGGGTTATGTTCCCCCTCTTCCAGTCAGTGGGAACTTCACCAGACTGCCAGGACTTCTCAAATATGATGGCGAGTGGCTTGGCCACTTCATCCGCCAGTTCCCTCAAGACCCGCAGATGCAACTCATCAGGTCCCATGGACTTGTGCACCTTCAGGTTCCTTAGATATTCTCAAACCTGATCTCCTACAACATTAGTGTTACTGTTCAGTTTCTTGATGTATTTCTGTCTGATGATTTTTTTTCTACAAGTTATCTACTTTTTCAAGCAAGAACTGTGGAAAAAAAATCAACAACCAGAAAGCTACAGTTGGTGGTCTGAAGTCTAAGGCCTGAGCGTGGTACTTGGTACTGCTTCCTCAAGATCATGCAAAGTACAGACTATAGATAGCACTCACAAGCAGAAAGTAATACTTACATTGCTATATATACTTACAGGATCGCTGATATAAACTACTAGATTCTATTAGGAAAAGTGACACCTGTAGTCCTACAAGCTTTTAAAATAATATTTCTGCTCTTTAAATATTTATCACTGGGCTGCAAATAAAACTTCTGTAATATCCTGTGGCAATAATGTGCATTGGATGGCTTTTAGAAATATGTTTGACTGTACTAACATTTTACTGAGCTGTACCAACCTGACATCTGGTCAATGTCTGTATTAAGGCTGCATTACAAAGCATTCCAATTCCATTTTTATTCCTCATACTGTTTTAAAGAAACAAGAGATTTTCCGTCTCTCATTATGAGGACACCAATGAGACAGGAAGTCTTTAGGTATTGCTGAGAGGTTTGAGAAGCTCAATTATTCTTGTTGGAGCTTCTCTATCCAGGCAACACAGTAAGGTTTCATCTGAATTTAGGTGACACTTAGGTCTATGTGGCAAAGGCATTTTATTCTGACTCAACTGTATATTTGTGTGATTGGGCTGTGGTTGAAGTTAACAGCAATTTGCCTCTTCCCTAGCCAAATTTTCCCAGGACCAGATATGCCTGTGAAATGATACTTGTAGCCATGCTTTTCTGTGTTCCCCAATGACGGGATGTTCTATCCTAAGCCGTGGGCACACACACAGAGCTTAAAAACAAAGGGGGCATGCTTATCTTCTACCTGAAGCTGGATTTTGCATTGGGTTTTTAGAACACAGTGGTTTGTACTGATACTTCCAGATCCTAGTACCTGAGCCACCTTCTTTGGTTTCTCACCTTGGGCCAGACCAGGAGTAATGAGGAAGCTATGCTCTAGTCTCCATGACATCTTTTCTTCCATTCCCAAAAGCCCGAAAACATCAAAGACCTCACTTCAGCTGAATGAATCTGCAAGACAATGAATAAAACAAACTTTGCTCCTAAATAATATGAAACCTCGACAACACAAAAGTATTTTACTGATGTGAACTATCCGGCCATACTGCAGTATCCCAACGAGAAGAGGCACCTTTCATTAAGGCACTAAAACTACATTTCCCACCATATGCTTTTAAACTCCTATTGGTCTCAAACCACAAACCTGCTGCACTTGAAACAGAATGATTCTCCTCTACTTCTCTCTCTATCAGACAACAAGCAACACTCAAAAGATGCCTTATTTCAGAAGATGACTAAACCCGTACGGAGCAACTTTTGTGTTGTGCTGCATTTTCTTCCTGTTCTTTCTTGTCAGCCCTTCATCAGAACACCTCCCTGCAGAGGGTGATAGGTAGCACAGTCCAAGGGCATTCAGTCCATCTCCTCAAGCAGCTCACTGCCACCTGAGCAAGGTTTAGCTTACACGTCACACAATTGGGACAGGGTTTATTTTAGACTGCTAAAGACTATACATGATTGTCTACCTAACCAAAACTAGCCCAACCACCTGCAAAAGGCTAAAACTTGGCACTATTTGTCCAGCTTGGTTTCATCGTTGTTGAAAAACCTGTATTTCCAGCTTGAACTACATAACAAATATCTATGTAAGAATTTGAAAATGGACAAGCTTTTCAAGGCACCATTTCTTAAATGCTGGATGGAATCAACCCCCTATTGTCACCTCTCTTTCATCTTTACATGGTGTGGCTATGTAGTGCATGAAAATACTTTATTATATTCACAGACAATGCAGCTGTGTAATACTGTTAGCTTTGTCCTTCAGTGCAAAATCTGGGTTTTTTTGACGTGTGCCTTAGGACCCATAACATTGAGACATCTGAAAATAGTGATTCATTTAAGAAATTTCATTCAAGCACCTCCACTAAACAGAATTTACAAAGAAAGAGACATTAGTCTGATCGTACAACTTCACTACTTTGTGCAACCTACACTGCTTTGTGCTTCTTACAGCTCAGTCACTGACAAGGGATTATACTGAAGGCTACATCTTTTTCTGTATGTTGCTAGACAATTTCCATTTATGATATAAACCTGAATTTCAAGGTAAAAGCCATTTCATTCTTAAGATAAGTTACATGATTAAATGTCTTTTAAAAATCTAGCCATTAAATATATGAAAAGGAACTGTTAAAAAACCCCAAGCTCAAACCAAAACCCCAAGGGTATGTGCATGTGCTCGGTTGGGAGTATTAAAAACGCAATGAGCCACAGAGCATTTTTTAAAGCAAAATGCTTTCATGTAACCCTTGAGAACTATATACTTGTGGATGTGTATGTCCATATAGACATACACACTGAAATTAAGGAAACTTACCCTCATCTGCTCTAGTGCAGCTCTTTCTGATACCATTATTGAGGTCATGTAATAGAAGGAAATCACACTAGTGAGGTCATGTAATAGAAGGAAATCACACTAGCAGAGATAGATGACTCCTGTTCAGATGATTTTGAAAGTAAGGGAGAAACAGAAAGGTGAATTACAGTGTAATGACAGAAATCAGTTTTTATGTGAAAAATCAGATGATGGATTTATATGACACATGAGTATTATCCAAAATCACTCTGTAACATTAGAAGGTGGCTACATTATAGGCTGAAGGAAAAGATATTTGCAGTGATAGTCATCAGTACTAAATGCAGAGAGGAGAAATAAGGCAAGGAAATGGAAAAAATATGAGACAAGCCTTAGAAAATATATACACCAAGCCGATGACAGAATTAGCTTGGTTATATTAACAGGTAGGCTTTACATAAAATGTTGGACAATATAAGGTAAAACCAAAATTTGTTAAGACATTTTCCTAGTCTACTAAAAACTAACAAAACCGTAGATATGGATACCATTCAAAGTAACCAGTATTAGCTGGATGGACAATGAAACCTCTTGTTCTAGTAATGTACAACATGTTACTATAAATGTTCCGAACAGCATAGTTTATCATTAAATGTGGGGCTCAAGAAAAGCTGAATGGAACAACAATAAGGTTTTCTATAACCTAACTGTGACTAAACAAATAGCTGGTAACATTTCCTCCTGATTAGACAGTGTCTGCATAAATTAAAGAATTATAATTATGTCAGGAACTACACATTAATGAAACTGATTTTAATATACGGTGAAGTATATTGGTACTATTTATGATGAATCAACATACATAAAAACTTTGCTTACTCTTGTTTTGCTCCCAACATGCAGTGTATATTAACCTGTCCAACTTCACATAGTAACCAATTGTGACTATTACAATCCATATAATTTATCAGATTTAAAAAAAAAATTAAATCCAAGCAACACCTTTCCATATGGCCAATTAGTGAAGTCATAAAATGCAGCGAATATATGATGCTGTATTGAACATCTGTGCTGGTTATCCTATGGGAATTTTTAATAAAGGACCAAACAGCATATTGATGTTAATTCTATGTTACCGGGACTTTAAATAAAAAACTAAAATAAATAGCATCCATTAAACTGATCATACTGTTGTAACTCAAATTGTGTTTATTATGCTAATGGAACATGAAATTAAGAAAAAGACCTTTATGCCAGTGGAATTAATTAATGAGCTTTATGAAGGCATTGGGATGTAATTTATTTCTAGATAAGTAAGTCTAATTTGCAGTTCCATGGGTCTCTGCAATGCTGATTGTAATAGTTATTCCTGCAGATGTGCTGCTCACAGCATGTCTTTCCATTAGAACTGAACACCTCATTATATAAACTGTACCTAATTAAACATAATACAGTGGTGACTTGTTAAACTGGCCTTTTTAAGTCAGCAGCTGCCTAAGCTAATAATACCGTACACAAGATTTATATCTTCTACCATATAATACTGATATTAAAATATACTGCCCAAGGGATTAACTAATTTACCAGTATGTAACAGGTACACTTCAGATTCTGCAATGGAGATTAAAGACTACTAGTCTATAAAAATCAAATGAATTAAAGTCTATTTGGAGTTCTAAATAATTATGAAAGTTTTTTAATAACTTCGTTCTTTTAACAGGTTATTTAAAAACCATAATCAGAGAGTAACACTTTTCCTATGTTCTTTCTCCATATCTGATGAGGTGTTTTTCTTATGTGGTCTGAATTATTACAATATTTTAACACAATTAGGTATGTGCGGACTCACTTTGTTTCAGGCAAAACAAAATGAGAAACCACCAAGACAGATACAGCTATGTCTTTAACTTTGCAAGTTTGATTCTGTGACTATTCTGTACATGTCCTTCTTTCCACCAAAATGTAGATATATCTCATATACAAGATATGACAGTCTGTCCCCATGAAGGCGGTCTATTTTGGTCAGAAAATGAGAAGGTCACAAAATATACTGAGAACAGATTGATTCTCTCATGAGATAAGATAGGAATGTCTGAAAACTGCACAAGAATATTTTGGATAAACTATGTTTGATCATGAAAACTTCACATACTGTATACACCCTGTGGTTTAAGACTTGTTTTCTGTTTCTCTCTTCCTCAGAGGCTGAATCAACCGCCACTTTATGTTCTAATGTAAAGTGGCATTCATAGAATCATAGAATGGTTTGGGTTGGAAGGGACCTCAAAGATCATCTAGTTCCAACCCCCCTGCTGCGGGCAGGGACACCCTCCACTAGACCAGGTTGCCCAAAGCCTCATCCAACCTGGCCTTGAACACTTCCAGGGATGGGGCATCCATAACCTCTCTGGGCAACCAGTGCCTCACCACTCTCACAGTAAAGAATTTCTAACATCTAATCTAAATTGACCCTCCTTCAGCTTAAACCCATTACCCCTTGTCCTGTCACTACACTCCCTGATAAACAGTCCCTCACCATCTTTCCTGTAGGGCCCTTCAGGTACTGGAAAGCCACAATTAGATCTCCCCGGAGCTGCCTTTTCTCCAGGCTGAACCACCCCAACTCTCTCAGCCTGTCCTCACAGGAGAGGTGCTCCAGCCCTCCAGTCAGCTTCGTGGCCCTCCTCTGGACTCTCTCCGACAGCTCCATGTCTCTCTTGTACTGGGGCCCCCAGAGCTGGATGCAGTACTCCAGGTGATTTTTCCTTTCCTCTTTGCTCAAGTATGCAAAAGTGGCTCATCTCCCACTAGCTCTTGTTCTATCCCACAACTGAACCACCTGAAGACATGTGAGCAGCCCTGCATATTACTGCCATCTCTCCTCTAAATGAAGAAAATGAGGCTTAATTTCTAAACATCTTTTCACATATGCCATTCCAAGCAATAAATTTAAAAACATGCATAAATTTAGTCAAAGACTTGAGTCCACTTATGTCCAGTATCAAGACTCAAGTTCAAAGTTAAGAAATGTCAACACATTTACTCAGTAAGGACTTAAAGTCCCTGACAATACTCGCTCTCTTGCACAACCTGCTCTTGCACAAAGAAGTTAGAAAACACTCAAAAAAAGAAATGCAGTCATATTACTTGAAACCCATCACTTTGTTTGGATTCTCTTCAAGTTTTAGAGGAAAAGATTCAGAATCAGATCGGATTTGCTCTGAGTCACTTTCCCTGTCTTACTGAACACATAACAAAAAAAGACAGTGTTCTTAAATCAACCATTGCTTTATCTATCTTTTCAGTAAGTTGTGACAATTGAACCACAATCCTCTTCTAAAGACTGCTGCTCTGATAGCAACCTCTGTCACTCTCATAAACCTTAATATCTGCAGTGTCATACTTTACTCTTAAGGTTTCTTAGTAAAGACAGTTTGACAGTCATTCTCCCCTTCTTGCCAGAATCCCTATATCATTGCGGACTGTAGTGTGAAATACATGAATCACTGCAAATTAAGGTGAAATTACAGTTTGTGCTTCAGTTACAGATTCAGAGAAGAGAGATCTGTCCTGTCTTAAAGAATGTGCATCAAGTAACAAAAACATGTGCAATTTAACTTTATTGGCAGAAAATGAAGAGCAGCCTTCCAGACTGAAGCAGCTTGTACACAAACAGCTTATCCTACCAACAGAAAGGGGGTTCTCGGGGTAGAGATGACAGCATGCTTAGCAGGAATACAGCATTCCAGGATAAAGAATAAAATAGGTATTTGCATGGGAACCTGCAATTAGAAGCAAAGCCTGTATGGGAAATAATTTCATATGTAGAAATTGTTCCATAATCACTCTGTTCAAACTCTGTGTCTTTACCAAGGCTGCATTTTAATTTCCTGGATGTCACCATTACTTCACGCTTTCAAAAGAGAGTCCTCCCAACTATCATCCAAAGTATTTAATTCTTGCTTAGGATCTTTATGCTGAAATATTTTATTATAAAATCCCTGTACTAAAACAACTATCTTTAAAATAAAGGATACTGTTTCAATTCAAAAACAGAGCTCTCTTTTTCATAAAAGTCCCATTTAAATTGCTTCACTATCTCTCAGTAATCAAATATTAAATGTAACAGAACAGCAACATAATTTGCTGTGAGAGTAAAATTTAGCAGAATCAATCAACAATAAGAAGAAAATAGGAGCTCACGAGTGCCATGGGTCCATTATAATTATTATTTTTAATTAAAGTATTCCAGATACACATTAATTTTCTTTGCTCACTACTTTTATTGTTTGACTTGCCTTGAAATGGGAACTGTGAGCACTTTGAACAATGGGTTGAAAGACTCTTGTTTCACAACCGATTGAGTAGTTACTTCTCCATCCTCTGCCAAAATGCATTTTAGCAACATATCACAGCTAAACTCCTCCATGACTCACCACAGATATCCTCTGGCTCTTAAAGCAACAGAAAACTAAGAAAATATTTTCTCTATACTTCCATCAATGAAAGCACAGAAATCTCACCAAATGTTTAAAGAGATCTAAAGAACTGGCCATGTACTGGATCTTGAATTTGATAGCATTTTCAAAAGTGATGTCATTTTAAAATTAACAACCTTTATTAGTATCTCCAAAAAGAAGAGAAAAATCTTGTCTGTCATTGTGCTCCCCAACTACATATCAAATTAAAAAAATATTAAATAAAAGTCAGATAAAATAAAATACAAACTTCTTCAATGGGATCAATAGAAGGTTTAGGAATTTAATTAAAATTTCAATTATTTTACAGAAGCATTTTACAGTTTCCTCCTCTGCCTGGGTCTAGTGAAAAAAAAAAAGTTCTGAATACAACAAGAAGGGTGGCTTCACAAGTCTGCTGGTGTGATTGAGTTTTCCAAGGTCATTTACAGTTTCAGGAAATCAATGAAACTGAAAGAAATATCTAGATAATTTGATGCTTACATGAGCTGAGCTTCTAAAACCTTTCTGAGAAAGTGACTCACAACTGGTCTGATATCATAGGTGCCTGAGAAGACTGGCTTGAAAATTATACTGCCTATTTAACTTCTTTCTTTTACAGTTAAGTAGTATTAAACACACAAGCAGTTATCCTGGAAGCATAAAAAAGATCTTAGACCATCACTTATAGCTGATCTTCAACCTCCTTGGAAGATGAAGGAGGGCAAACAACTGGGATCAACCAAACAAAGTCTCTCAGGAACATTCCTGCCTAGAGGAAACTAAAAATATGCAATAATGTGATGAGTGGGGAAAAAATTATTCCATATTAAAGACCTCACAGAAACACAGTTGTTATTTCAGCCAATTGCTGCTACCATAGCATCAAAAGCAGCTGTTGGATGAAAGAAAATGTTATGAAATTACTCATTTTTTCCTCTCAAACCAAATGCAGAAGTTTATTGTCCACTCCATTGCCAAAGACTTTATTCATAGATTCTTTAAAACTTTAATCCTTTTCCTGGAATTCCTAAATAAAGACAAAAAGATCTTTAAAAAATTGTTAGCATACCATCGACTGAAAAATCAGTATCACATGGTGAATTGGGACAATTGCAGGAGACATAAACAGCTCCTTCTTCCAAATAACTTTACAAAACCTGTGTCTGAGGGAAGCAAAACCTCCTCATCCACACTCAAGGCAACAGGAAAACAGGAGAAAAGTTCCACTCACCAATGCCTCGCACTATCACTTCTTCTCCAACAGGACAATCATTTTTTGAAACCCTGAAAATAATGATTTTTTTTTTCTAATTACTTGGAAGGCAAAGAGAAAGTATAATGCATACTATTTTTTAATTCATTTTATTGCCAGAACTCGGATATTGTAACACTGGCAGGTCACACAGACACCTTGACAGAACAGAACTGACAGGTTTGTTAATTGCCAACAAAGTATACAGCACTAATACCTTTTCAATTATAACAATATTTTCATGATTTGAGGGGTCAGTCTCCATTCCCCATGCGTATACTGTAAAGAACACTGATGAAACACTGTGAGGAGAATTCAGACAGTTGCTTCTGCTCCCATCAAGAACAGAAATTTCCGCTCACTTCAATGTAAATAGAATCAGGCCCTCTGCGTGCGTATTAAATAAAGCAGAGACTTCTGTCTCAATCTTTTCTGAACACATGCTTTTGATGCCACAAAACAGATAAGATGATCTGATAAAAGTAACAGATGAAAGTATATTATTATCTATACTATCTCCATTATAAGATATAAAAAAAACTCTGTAGTGTCTGTATGTATTACCATAAGCTACAGTGAAAGTTGACCTGGTTTCTAGAGGACAGTTTTTTAAGTATGATGCTGCAGCAATTTTTTATGACATACTTTTCTAAAACATTTCTCATGCCACTGAAGATTAGATATGTCTGCAAAACACAATATAAATACAGCACTAGAATTTTATCTTATCCCTTGGCCACTAGCTATGAAGTAAATGTTTCAATATTGTTTTCTATATAAATATGAATCACTAAGACTTTTCCTCAGAATTTTTTTAAAAGACAGACATTACTATTATTGTCATTGTCACTAAAAACAAGAATTACTTTTTAATTGCATGTTCTCTTTCCTCCCGTTCGGGAGGCTCCAACACAGAATCCCTCTACGATATATTTTAACAGCACTGGCATTTTGAGTTAGATTTCTCTAGCTTCAGAAGAAAATTCACATAGCACCAGGGTGAAAATCAGTAAAAAATCCACAGACGGAAGCACAACTTTCCCAGTGAAGGAGCACCCCTGCTCAGTAGGTCACAAATCTGCAGGAAGCGACAGAATGGTGGGCTTTGCACACCCAGCAGGCCTTCATGGAGAAGAGACGTAGGCTGTTCTCATTCAGATGGCACCCCAGGAGACACACAGGGTAAGCCTAGTACAACCACGTGACACTGTTTTCAAGGCCCAGAACCCACTTGACTGAATTACAAGTTAATACATTAGGAATTGCACTGGAGTAGTACTGTAAGACCTCAGCTAGGCATGTGTGATGTGCTCTGGAGAGTTTAAACTCCATAGGGAAGGGCTTACACAAGGTGGGAAAGAAAGGAATGTTATTGACTCTACAAACAGGGAATCAAGTCAGAAAAGATTTTGGCAGAAAGCTACTGGATGATTATCCTGTGTGAAGGAATCCCAGGCCAACTGGATACCAAAATAACACTTCTCATTGCCAAACACCTCCTAGTCTCCGGCCTACATCAATTACTGGAACACACACCATAATACTCAACAGTGCTGGTGTTAGCAAAGTTATTTTTCCTGAAACTGAGACCATCACGAATTCAACACATAACTTAAGGGAAAGACAGTTAGTGGGAAAACATAAGAGAAAAAAAATGCAAAGATGCCTTTGATTCTTCCTCTCTTTGCATAATGAGCTGGATTTTCAGCTAATGCATAGCCTCATTTTTCCATTCATACCTGTTGAGCTTTGATATTCTGTACAACTGGTGTGTTTAATAGCAGGGCTAAGAATAAACCTGTAGACCCAGCCTTCGTACTTTCCGGACCCATACAAGCACGTAATGTGGTCAAAGATCATAGAGCTGCCCACATTTCCACCCTTTGTCCAACTGTACCACTACTTCATCCATCCATGAGCTGAAGATTTGCTCCAGTCTCCAAGTTAGTCACCAAGGCTTAATGACTGAGTCTTTGTACAAAAGCTTGGTTAAATCTAGAAGTGCACACACAAACTCTGACCTCTGGTGAGAAAAAAAGAACATGTATTTGTGCCCTTTTTAGCTTTTACTGGTTTCCCACCAAATCTCTTAATACTTTTTGTGACTTACTCCAGATTTTCAACTTTTGAATAACTGCATTTGCAGCTCTGCTAATTTTGCTGCTCTGGGAACACAGCAAAATCTGGCTGCTACAACTGTGGTTCTTTTGTGTTCAAAACTGCATCACTTATGTATTTAAAAATACATATGATATTTATAAAGTCTACTCAAAACATTACCAAATTGTCCCATTTTCATGTTTTCATGACAATTTATATGTTTTCCATATGGGCAAGTGCTGACAATATGATACAAGCTTAATGGAACAAATTGTGGTTTCTCTTTATTGTCTTGGCATCAAAAATCTACACTTGCATAAAAATAACTCTCTCCACTGTTTTCCAGGGATGATTTTTCATTAATGCAATATTAAGTGCTGCCCTCTCTCTCTCTCTCTCTTATTTTACTTAAAAATGTGCCAGAAATTTTCACTGCTCACCTCACCACCGTATCTGGGAACATTACAAATCTATCAAAAAAAGCAGCTGATAGCCAGAGAGTGCAGAATTATTCAGGTGAGTTTTCTATAACCTACCGTGAGTTCCACAAAAAGACTCAGCTTTGGGCAGGGAGGGGAAAGGTGCCTCACTCTTTCTACCCACAGGCTGGCAGAATTCATCCTTTCTACACTGCCCTTCTACTTCTGTTTTCTCCCTCCAACTTTCCAGAATCAGGAAGAGTTAATGCCTGCAAGCATTAGGAGAAGACTGAGTGCTAAAAGACTAAGGCTGAAAAAGCTGACAGTAAATGATTTCCTTAAAAGTTCTCAAAGACTCCAATGTGGCACTGAAAAGAGCTATTATTCCTATACTCCAACAGCATATGTACTTCAGCCATCTCCACCCAGTCTCTGCTGCCCCCCTCTCCCTACCTTTCTGCAGAGCTGTCCTTTCCTTCTACTTTTCTCCTCCTCCAATTACTGCAGTCCTAATGTAGAGAAAGCTTTCCCTGACCTGAAGCTCCTCGGTAGGCAGTCAGATGAGCTAGCTTTCTCTTCATTTAATCTAGCTCCTACACACACTTCACAACATGACAGACATGTCAAATGAGCCATCCGCCAGGCCACTGACAGCAGTTTCTGGGGCACAGAGAGGCAGCTGATGGAGAGGAGATTGTTGGAGGGAGTCAGGAAGACAGGAAGCCATAGGTAATATCACGAGTGCCCTGCTGAAAACTGACAGCTTAATGGGTATGATACTGCTGGTTATTTTACGTACCTCAAGTCTTGGTCTTGAATAATATACTTACTACTGAGAAAGTGGAAAATAGATTTTGCCAGTTAATAACAAGGGCTAATGCTATAGAAGTTGTGGGTAACAGGCACCACCTCAGTCACAGTCTAAAACATTTTACTTCCTAAGAGCTGAACATTGATGAAAGTTGCTGTGCTGATGGAACAAAACCAAGTTAATTCATCCACAGAAAAAGCAGCTGGTATAATACACAAACCTTCTCCTGGACAGCTTCTCTCTAGGATAGGCATCGGGCAACCTGTTTAAGAAGCAGCCTTAAAAGATAGCTGACTCAGACATTCTCTGAACGAGCTTCCTACTAACTAACGAGACATTCAGCCACCAATTGGCCCTTCCTCCTACAAGGAGAAGAAAGCAGCACTTCCACCAACTGTTCCCTTTTGAGGTGACTCACCTCAGTGACACTACTGTCCCTAGACATGCATACACTTCCATTTGTAACTCCCACGTCTGATGGGAAAAAAATCTGCAGTGAGCACTAGAAAAGCGCATGGATCGTCACTTCCTTTTTTAGCAAGACTTATTTTAATCAGTTAGGTGGGAAATGCACTTCAGGACAGTCATTGTCTTCTGTGCACCACATCATCCCATGCTCACAGCAAACTGATGCTTCCATGAATGGAAATTGGAGCGTAGATCAGCTTCAGCAGAAGTTTCCATTGTTGGCATTCAGCAACTTATTGTATTCTGTTTATTCTGACTCGTGTTTTCTTCACCCACTATCTTAATTTCCCTCATTTCATTACATTTCCTTCAAAAGAGCTTGTGGTTGAGGTCTCAGAAAGTTCAAGTAATAATTAGTTTCATCTTTTTCTTTAGCAGGTTTTTTAAGGGTAGATCTCTCAATGGCATTTATAAGATGAGCATTAGCGAAATGAGCTTCAGAGGAACAGAACCTAATAATGACTTCTCTGTTTTTCTTCTGGATTGTTTGCATAGTAGGTACAGTATACATATATAATTTAATTAGGACAAATTCTCTGCTTGCTTATGATCTCATCCTTTGCAAAACTACCAAGCTAGTAGTGTTGAATAGGCTATAAATCAATCTGATGTTCATGCATAGCGTTGAATCTCTCTTACCAATTAAGCAGAGTTTTGGAAAAGCTCTCGATCCAAAAGTTCACATGATGAAACTTCTGGCAGAGAGCTGAATATTCTCTATTAAGATGCACTACACAGAGCAGTAAGCTATATTCTGCAGTGGTTCATTTATCACCTAAACAGAGTCTTGATTAAACACCTGTCTGTTCCCCTTATGTGTCAATAGCTTGTATTTCAAGCAACTGATTGCTCGGTAACAGGGAAAAAGTTTGCAGACAGGAAACTGCTGAGTCTATTCTGTGAAATATAATAGAATTACTGAAATTAGGTAAACTTCCTGGAAGCTGTACCATGGAATCCACTGCAATCACCACCTATAGCCTTAAGTCTTAAAACTTAACAAAATTGCTCATTTGTTCAAACAGCAAGTTGTCATCAGGTTATGGATGATCTTGTTTTTTCATGTAGCATCAAAATCTAGATAGTTTCATTCTGAGTTTTCACTTCAGTTCTTCATGATCAAAGTTATTCAATAGTCACCAAAATCATTAATCAAATAATAATTTTAAAAATTGTGTTGCAATATGATGAAATGGTACAGAATATTGACCATTCTGCAAACACTCCCCCAAGGAATTTTGGTGCCTGGCTGGACAAACAGGATTTCTTCTTGATAAGGAAATTAACAAATAGAAGAAATCTGTTCACAGGGAAAAAGAAAATAGATATTTTTGCTGTTTCTCCAGGCTGAATTAATAGTGCTAACACTCCTGGGGTAACCTGACCTATGAATTACAGTGAATGGAATTGTTCGCTTTTCACAAACCATTTGAAAATTAGTTTTTCCACATTATTAATCATACTATTTAATCAATTTCAGTTACATCATAAGCTTCAAATGTTCTTTTTCTTCTGGCACTTCTCTGCATTCACCCTTAAAACTTTCTTTGCAGTTAAAACATCCACGTCAAAAAGTACTGGTATACATGGTCATCAACTTTATGTGCCATTTGCTAAACATTTTATAAAATAGAACCACAGCACATGTATTAAAAAACCAGACAAACAGACAATATATGTATTTTAAGGAATGATAATAATTGCAGTCACGTCACTTTAATTCTTACCAGAAATTCAACAGTTTTCTCTAATGGACAGAAAGGCTTGGCCAGCACTGGCAATGGAAAATGAGCCAGAAGAAAATGTCAGGTTTTAAAAAATTCCCTACAGAAAGACTCCAAGAGTCAAAGGACACACTATGTTTACTATATGATTTGGAATTTAAACCATTCCCTTCTGACTCTATTTTCTTTCAACAGACGTATTTGAGGTGTACAAACACTGAAAGTCTAGACTCCTTTTTACATAAATTTGATTTTTCTACCTTAATTATTGTTTATATTGTACATCATTTAGGTGTGATTATGTTATATTTAAGTATTCCTAAATTAATTCACATTAATCTAGTTACCTAAATTACAGTTGAAAAATTATTTTAATGTGACATCCTGCTAATTTGTTCCGTTGGTACTTCAGCTCTGTATCCCTGGGGCAATGCAACCGTATCCCATCTAATGCAAGAGTTTCAAAGCTCCAATACAGTATACAAACTTATTACCTTAGAAATTGCCATACATGATCAGAATCACAGGCCATTTAGTCTAACATCCTATCTCCTGCAGGGAAGATGCTCCAGGGGAAGGTGGAAGAAACCCAGCAGTAGGCAATAACAAAATATAACTTGCAATGCAATCATTTGACACAAACAATGAAAACAGTGATTTTAAGGACAGCTACCATAAGAACAGAGACAAAAAAACAACAGTAACTTACTGTTTTAAAGAACAACAAGATTTTTTTTATGTAAGTTTTCATTGCAGTGACTCTTGATACACCTCTGATATTCCAGCATGGGCTACAACTAAAATTACACAGCTACGGGCAAGAGAGAAAAATATGCATTTATTCTCTAAAGTGCTGTTTACAAAGTGCTCTCCAAAAGACCCAGAAATTCTTATTCTGGGAAAATATCTGGGTTTGCTTATGCAGGCTTCAATTAGTAGTAAATCTAATTGTACGGCCTTTGGTTTAGAAGAGCATAATGGAAAGCGGAATTCAGCCATTATGCACCTTAGGACACACCTACGCAGTATGTGAACCTTAGGGAGGCTAACGATCTTTATCAACAACTGAATTACAGCAATCCAAGGGCCTGTGTACAGAGAAAGCCCTGACAAAATCACAGCTGCAGAAGCCCCACTTCTCTCATCCTATCTTAAGTAAAGTATTCCACTAGGGCTGCAAGGCTTGATTTTTTTTCCCCCTCTCTACACAAGACTTCAGTCCACACAAAAACTGAGGAAAGAGACCTTGGTTCCCCTTCACTGAAAACTTTCATAATAGCCCTCTTTCACATCTTCCATGAGAAGGCCCTGCATAAAGGAAGCTACTTACTGAAGAAGGTTTGAAATGAGCTTCCACAAAAAGCACAGATCTTTTGCAATAAAATATGCATCAAATTTCACAGAAAAGGGGAAAATCTCCTTGAAGCACATGAAACCAAGACTTCTAGCAGTGATAAGGCAGCAACTCCATATAATGGAACTCTGCTTCATAATATTTTTTCTTTACATAATAAAAGAAATTCAACTTTAAGATTTTTCAGAAAACTATGTTAGGAATGTCACATGATTCAGGCCAGAAACTCAAAATCTTTTTAGCTCTACACCTTTTGCGTATACTTTACAGTGCAGTCTAATTACATAATCACTTATTTGTCAATATCTTTTTTTCTCCCACAAACTCAGAGACAGATGTAATATCATATAATATTTTTCATTGCCATAATGGCCCAGTATGTCTTTACTGACAGACTTTTATGTGATTAAATTCTCATCTCTCTTCAGTAAATATTTTATTATTTTAGTCAGCAGTCATATACTATAGACTTTTCTTAACCAGCAGCAATACTGCCTTAAGTTCAATTTTGAGATGAGATTTTACTTTGAAGCTAACTTAGCTGCATGCGCAGGTATCCTACAAATGCAAGTCACATCTCACAATGTTCTTCAGCTTGTCGATGTATATGACAAGTAGCTAAACTATGCAACAACAGTGGCCAACCCATGATCAACAAACAACAGTGAGTTTTACCTGAAAAAAAATATTTCTAGAACGTTTTCTCAATTCTTAGAAAACAAAAACTACATCAAGAATAAAACGTTGTTCTGTCCTACAAAGTTAAATATAAGTACCCAGCCAGGCTTGAAATATGGATGATCATACCTGCAATGTGGAATAAACCAGTGAAGTAAACCAGCTGTGACTTATAGAATTATTCACTAGACAGTACTCAGGTGTTGGTGGATCCATGCTTTGCCTCTGACAATGGGAAGAGAACACAGACCAGTGGTGAGAGACTACAGTAGTCTTGAATGCAGATTTGGCTCACGCACATTGAAAAGCTGAGACAGATAATTGATTTGCCAGACTCTCTGGCATGTACAAAGTGCTCAACAGCACAAAATGCGACATTATCTGAAGTGATATGATAATTGTACTTCAGAAAACGTAGCTGACAATGTAGTCAAGAGTTGCCTCTTAAAGGGATTTTGTAAGTGAGACATTTCTTACCTTTTGAATACTTAACCTTACTCTTGCTACGTGCTTTTACCATCAGGACTGTTGAAGAAGTGCGCAGAAAAAAATTGGAGTAGAAAAGTGCATCACTGAAAATAATACTGTCTAGTAAGAAATTAATTTAAAAAGCTGTACAATATTGATTGTAAGAAATGTATTATTTTGCAATCTCTAGAAAATAAACTCAGAATATACAATAATAAATATAATAGTCTTGTAAGTGGAGCATTATTTATAGTGTAGGTGGGTAAAGACTAACAAACCAGAGCTCTTCCATATTGGCAAAGGGTACTTTAAGGAAAGTGATCTTTTTCTCCCCCTTACATCTTTCTTGTAGGAACAAATAACAACTGATTTCCTTTTCCTGTATCTCTTCTCACCCTTTTTTAAGTAGGGAGTCTGAGATTCCAAACAGGCCAAATAATTTACTAGTTACTATACTTATTAGTATAGCCAAAATTGAGTCAAATTTCTCTTGTAAAAACACTTCATTTTCTGTTTTAAAAGACATATTACTACATGCACAGTATTTCTGTGGCTCAGACTCAGAACATACTCACTAGCTGAAGCTGTTCTCATGGTTCCTTTCCTCTCTGGTAAAGTTACTGCTTTGACTGAATTTTGCTTATGGAGTCATCCCATTTCTGCCTGATAGAATCAAAAAAAAAGCCAAACCTCCTGGGAAAATGTACTCTTAACTTAGAGGCAAAAGAAAGGACATGTTCACTGAGATCAGATTCAGTTCTGAAATGGGGAAAGTCAGTTTAAGATAAAAAAAAAAAAAAGCTGTTTTGACATACGGTCTTCCTTTGTACATAAGACAAGTAACTTTGAGAAACGGTTTCACTGTACCACATATAGGGCCCTGTAGGGCTTTTTCAGATGAAAGGAAAAGATAGTAGTGTGATCTGCACAGGTGTCAACAAGAGTCTAATCAGACAACACTGGGACTGCAGAAGGTAGGCACCTAACTACAGAACCATTACTACAAATGATGACAAATAGATGGAAAGAGCTTGGTTTAATGGTCAGACCTTAAAGTGAACTTGTAAGATCTATATGCAATAAAAAGCCTTTAATGCTTGTACACTGAAGAAGTTGATAAGAGAATCAGTGATATACAAGGGAATATGGAATACCACAGTGCTATTATGGTATAGGTATTTCTAGCAGAAACACTATCTTAATGACTTCTTTGTAGATGTTTTATAATGTAATCAATCGTTGGAACATGTGTGTGTGTGTGACACCTACAGTGTCATCCCTAAACAGGTTTAATCAGACATGTAGGCTGTAAAGACTTGTGGAGCTTTGACATCTCTCACCTTTACAAGGCTTTCTGTGACCGTGAGCACCTCAGTATTTTTATAAATCTGGTCTATGTCTACTGGAACACATAGACTAATTCCTACATGAAAGCACACAGCTATGTATGAACCGCAACTGCAGTTTCTTGTAAAAAAACATTTACTCCATCTCTTTTGAAATAACTGCAGTTCTGAAATAAATAATACATGAGCACTTTAGACTAACAAACCTTTCTTTATCACTTCTAGAAAATTTCTGATCCCTTTTTCCAAATAGAAAAGAATATTTACAGAAAAAATAATTCAGAAAATGGAAACCAAATCTTTGGAGCCCCATACACTTCAGAACATGAGTATCCTTAAAGCAATAAAACTTAATCTCCCAGATCTGTAAAAACAAACATATTGCCTTAATAAATATTTTCAATTGTGTACCATGCAAAGAGTCTGTTGGCAGGCTCTTGATCCTTTACACCAAGAAAACACAACAGGATACTCTAGGGAAACAGAAACATACCAGTGCTGGACACACAGTGGGAGGTGCTCACTAGTCCGGTGCAGATTGTAAAAGGTGTCTAAAGGAAATTGTTCAATTTATTACTTCTTATTTAAAAAACAGTATATACCTTTGCTCAGTGTCTGGGAACCAAAGAACATATGGGTAGGTAAGGCAGAGGACTGAATGTTCCTCGGTTGCAGAACTCACCCCCTCTCTCCACTGAAATTCACAAGCACAGAATTTGACATCCCCTTGAATTTGTAATTAATCTTACTACAAATTCCTTCAATACCTGAGACATCACTGGGCGGCATGTTTGTATTCAATACAAATGCTAGTAGTATGGATGGATTTTCTATTAATTTTAAACATAAATATGAATACAGAGATCGGCTTGAAGTATCCCTCATTTAACACTATTCTTATTCAACCATAAACAGCAACATAGATTTTTCTTTTTTCCATTGAGTAGAGGGGTAAAGGATCAAAATTTCAAAAATTATCAATGACATGAGATGGCCAGCTCAAGACATCATAAAGAGGCTTGATTGCCTTTGAAAACCTAGAGCAGGCACCCAAATCAATCTCCACTCTCGAAAAAATACCTCGCTCTCTGAAATGGCAAAATAAAGAGCTTGATCCTGATGGTGAAGAATAACATAGAGGAAAATAATGGAGGTATTAAGGCAACTAAGTGCGGTAGAACTGTAACACAGAATGAAAAGGGCACAGTCCCACTGCTATTCATAAGCATCATCTTGTTTTGCCTACATGTTTTACTGGGAACGGGCACAAGGTATCTTGAGTCGCTGTAATGAAAGAAGGGTGCATTACCCACCATTGACCCGGAATGTAAGAAGGGCTGTCTTCGGGCATTCAAAGGTGCACAGAAAAGCTTGCTACTGCTCCTCCATACATAGCTTCTTGCAATGAAGTTAAAATGTGGCTTTTTATACAAGCCATGTTACTCAATAATTTCTCCTAAAAAATAAACTCATAAAAAATGCTCTTAAAAAAATGCCTGATCTATGTTTTCAGCCCACATAGATATTAAACCTAGTTTCCTAGACCCTGAAAAGCTAATTATGCATTCAATTAGAGTTTCTTAATAAAGATTAAAACTCTGAAGTCTATTACAAGCCCATATTTAATTCAACTGCCATTTTATCCATGCCATGAAAGTGTGAGTGGTAACAATGAATGTAAATTATAATACATGCCACAGAGTGAATGGTATTTGTCCAAGTACGTTACTATAAAGAATTAAATTTTGCTATCGGTTCCATAATCTAGTTAAAATTGGTATTCTTTATTTGGTCTTTCAATGTAGTCCAATTTCCTACTTTGAAAAACAAATTCTAGGGAATAAAGAAAAGAGATTAATTTATCATTAAGACTCTGCTTAATTGAAGTCAATTCCGAACAAACTTGAATTCAATTTCTGCTCATTAAATTGAATGTGCTCTGCGTTTCTCTCTGCATTGCTTTGAGCAAGCAGCTGAGAACAAGGGACTAACATCAAAATTATTAAATTGAGGAGATTTTATTTGGTCTTCACATGCCAGAGCCGCTTTGATGAGGAGCTGTTTTGGCACTGAAAGGAAACGAGAGCAGCTGGAGGAAAAATCAAATGAAACTAAGCCTTGGAAAATTGAAGAAAACGCAAGCTTAATAATATTTAATAATTAAATTTCCACAAACAATAGCGGCAAATGAAGTAATCTGCAAAGTCTGTGAACTCATTTGCATAATTGATGCCGGTCCCCTGTAAATGAATAATGAAGATAATAAAAGATGTTGCTAAAAATGGGCACAATAACAGCAAATTTCATCAAGCCGCGCGCTCTGATTAATCTGCTCTTGCAAATCAGCAGTGAGAGGGGGACGCGTGATTACCCGCGCCGCGGCCGGCAGCAGGCGGCAGCCTGCCCTTCCCCGGCGCCCGGCCCCGGGCGCCCCGCGGCCGCCCCGACCCCGGCCCCGGCCCCGGCGACCCCGCAGGGCCTCCATCCAGCACGGCGCTGCCGGGCCCGGGGCGTCCCAGCCGCACGGCCCCGGAGCGAAGGCGAACAGCTGCGCGTCTCTCGTCCGCCGGAGCGGCGCAGCAGGGAAAACGCGCGGGCCCGAGGCTACGCGCAGAGCTTTGCCGTCCGCGGACACGGCCCGTGCAGGGAGTCACACACTCGGCCCCTCCTGGTGGGCCGGTACAGAGCTCTGCCGGTCAGGCTGCCCTGAGCTCCCTGCTGTGCCCTGCTCAGCGACCTTCCCGCAAGCCCAAGTCCTCTCCTAGAAAATGTGCTGCCTGACTGCCCAGGTAACAGGACAAGGTGCCTGTACATCATTGCCTGGTTGGGCCTTCAAAGCTGGAGGACTAGCTGGGACAGTTGTGCTGCTTGGCCTGTCAGCTGTATCATCACTCATTTATTCGTAAGAGCAAGGCTAGCCATATGTGTAACCACCTAATGCTCCACTGATGGAGCACCTCATGGCTCTGCTCAGAGCCATGACACAATGCATGGCCCAACGCTTCACAAGTCAAGCTCTGCTCTGCATAGATGAACAGTAAGTACCACAAGTATGAACTGCTGGCCAGGTCGTAATCTGGCTCAAATGTTGGCAGCCATAAAATAATACTTTCACACTTAATACTCAATTTACCCTGATTTAGCTACTCCCGCAAAGGTTCAACTCTGCAGATTTCAGTGGCATGAACCAGTGCTTTTCACGGGACTGGGATTTTTCGCAGATTGCAAAAAAAATGAGAAACCAATTACGCTGCTTCCTGAGGCTAATGTGTAGGCTGGCAGGGGACACCAGGTTTATATCAACCAAGATTCCTCCCGCTAAACAGTACAAAGACCATGGAGGAGGACTAAGGATCCTCAGTCCAATGGGTTTGCAAACTTAGGAGTCATAGATGCCATTAATAAGGGAGACTACATTTAAAAAAATTACGTATGAATGGAAATTGGGATTTGATTTCTGATGGAAGTGATATATTTGGGGTGAAAGCTAGCTATTATAATGAGTTGGGTTATATGTGAGCTTAAAGCAGACCTTATGGCCACTCGCAACTTGAATTAGATTCAGAATTGAGTCAAAGTGGCAGATGGAAGAGTTCCAGTTGAGCTTATTTCTATTCTCAACTTGATGAAATTCCGAGTTAACAAAAGGATGACTCCTGAGTGAGATGTGAAATAATGAAAGGGCCACAATGACAAGAAGACAAAGTTGGGTGTTGTCATGTGCAGAATATGCATTGTTAAATTCAAAATGGAGATCAAAGAAAGAACAGAACAAGAGTTGCACTCTGAAGGATGTTACAGTTGAGGTTTAGTAGTAGAATTGATTACGAGATGATTGCCCTGAGTGATTTTTATGAAAAGGAGGAGAGAGGCCACAGGCACCCCGAGTCAACACCAAGTGCTCAGAGGATTCATGCAGGATATGGGATTAAGACAGAGGACTTAAACATGTGTCCTAGATGCCAGACATAAGTATATTGCCTTCCCTGTTCTAACCTACCGTCAGACTCATGTAAGAGCTGAGGTTTCAGCTCTTAACATCAACAGTCATTCAAATGCCAAAAACATATCCCAAGGATCAGTGCTGATTCTAAAAGGGAAATTTGTTGAGAATTTTTTGCACAGTCATCAGAGCTCATTGAACCTGTATTTCCTGGGATAGAAATCTGCATTTCTCTGTGGCTGGAACAAGTCTCCATCCTTTCCACTACAGTCCAGCCTAGAAATTATTTTTCATACAGAAAAATATTCAAAACTGGTATATTCAACTCTTTCTCATCAATTATCAACATTTTCTGATAAAATATATTCTCAGATAGCTCTACTGTAGAGTTAGGTTGCAATGTGTAATTAAATGGGAATTAATTGTAGCTTCACAATAAAATATCTGGGCAAAACCAGCAATCCCACTGAACAAAGATAGTACAATTCTGCTTTGCACAGAATCCAGACATACAGGTATATCACTGATCAGAATCATGGAAAGATGAGAGAACCGAAATCAAAAGGAAAGGTTTTTAAACATTTTGTGGTTTGATCCAAGAGTCATAAGGAGGATTTACTGGAATTCTTAATAGCTGAATATTTATACTTTGATATCAGGCTATAACTTGGCATGTAAGGACTCAACCAGGAATGTAATTATTATTTTTGGGGAAAAGTTTATTTCAATCATTTTTAACTTGATGGCTTCCAAAGTTTTCTTATGCTTATATAGCAAAACTTTGATATTAAAAATATACATTTGCTAGCAGTTAAATGATAGTACTACATGTTGATGCTTCAAACATCACCCACTCCAGAATTTCTGTAGCACTGCCATAGCTGAAGAATTTGCATGCATCTCATCATATTGACAGTAATCAGCATAATTAGTTTAGGTGTTGGGTTTTTAAAAATATTTCCAATTTTTTATACTAATGCATTTCCCAAATTTTTAAAACCCCTAAAACTTAGGGGGTTTGCATATTTTTCAAAACCACATGACACCAAGGCTTGAAAAATTGATTCCATGTGAACCCGCAAGCTGGAAGAGCACTAGTGTGAGCTTCTGAAGGAAAGGCAGATAGCCATGCTAATTTGTGTGAAAAAAAAGGTCAAATGAATTAAAGGCAAGATTCCCTCCATTCTGTCTTTCCTCACTGCCAGACAGCCCTCTCTTCCAGCCGAGGCCCAAAGGTGGGATGTGATGTGTGACAGATTCAGAATTAGTTCTATAGCCTCAGTATCATGATTCATTATTTTGTGTAAAATATGTTCAACAGTAAAAGTGAATGAGTGGCAATGTGTGTGAAACAAGAGTGTATTAGGGGCTAAATGCAGTGACGTTCCTTGTAATGTGGAAAGTTGGAAAACTATGTCAACAAGCTTCAACAATACCCTTTACAATCAGTGCAAATGGAAAAGTTCCGTGGGATAGCAGTCACAGATTTTAAAAAATCAAAAAGCAGATGTTCAATTGATTTAAGAAATGGTACTTGCAGTTTTCAGGTAATAATATATGTTGATATAAAACTGATTTTATTCTGAAGAATCATCTTTTATTTCCTCCTCTTTTTGAGCCCTCTCATTGTTCCTCTGTTAGAAGTCATTATCAAAAAATCTTTGTCTGATAGTAGGACTGAAAATAATTAGATTTAGTCCAGTCCAGTCCAATGACTCTGGTGCATTGACTCAAGACCTGACCTTTGTTGACTAATTAATTAAAAGGACTCTGTATCAGATGCAAGTGTTGTGATTGTTTTTAATGCCCTACAGCAATTTTAGAAAAAAAAAAATATTCTAGTGTGCTATTCTCAGCATGTTTTAGTACAGGTATTTTTCATCTTTAAACATGAAGATGAACAACTGTGTTTTTAATTATTTGCCTTTCCATCCAAACTATTGTTTAGAAATTAATTAGGTAAGCTCTCACCTCAATGAAACACTAATTCAGAGATGCTGAGACTGGTGTGGTATCTGGCTAAACCTATGATCTAAAAAGGCAGGAAGAGCTTTTATTAATGCCTATTTTTTCTCTCCTTCCTTTGTCCATCTCCTTCCTCTTCTGATTCTTAGGGTGCCTGTGTATTCCATGTTCTGTTCAACTAAACATTCTAGTATTGCATCTACATAGACTCCATCCAGGGAGTATCCTGAAATATGGATCTTCAGCATGTCCCTATTTTGTCCCCCAGCATTCCAAAGAAAGACTGACCTAATTTAGCAACTCTTGCAGGAAATTGTTCCATTTCAAGTTTCTCTTTATCTTAGCTGATATTTTTAAAGGAGAAGCAAATTACATTGCTTTTAGTACAAATAAAGTAATAGATTCGATGAACTCTCATTGCAACGGCAGGAAAGGACTAAGGTTCATTCTTCCTTCTTCTCTGATTTCTACAGTCCCTAAGTGGAGCTTGTGGCAGAGCCACTCAGTAAATCTGGCCAATGCCTTCATAAGCTAAATTAATCTGGGAAGTTGTGTTAGACCTTTTTGTATTCTCTTTGTATTCACCTGCCATGTTTCCCTCTATAGTCATAGTTAACTTTTCAATGTAATTGCTAGGAAACAGTCTTTCTTTGACCACTCCAACTGTTTATTTTCATTGCATCTTGAAATTGTATATAATGGTCTTCTATCCTACCTAGCCCTGAAAACTCAGGGCTAAGTTCAGCTAAGTGTTCTGCTGTATTTCTAAAAAAGAAAAATTAAAAATTGCCTGGCTGACAGGACTTCTGTCATACTTTTGGGACAGATTTCTTCCTGTGGGAGATTTCTCTTCAATACCATTTCATTGTCTAAGTTGAGTTTTGTTGGAATTTTCATACTAAAAATGTTCCTTTTTAATTTGCTACTCTATAGCTTTTACTAGGTTAGTAATTGAGAAGACAGGTAAAAAGGCATCACATAAACTTCTGACCATGTTTAAAGATTGATAAAAGTATCACTAGCGACTAATTCTTTTACCAATTCTCATAACTCGGGCTTTGGCTCATACTGTCATGTATTTAGTCATAGCTGGTGACATTTGGTTATGCAACATGTTTTTTTTCTTGTTCTGGTAAACGAGGAGATTTATTGTCATGCTATACCAACTTCCATATAGCTGCAAGTAGCAATGGGCAATTAAAATAATCTTATTGGAAAGCTGTTGCTGAAGGGTTATTTTGCCAAAAAGTTAAACTCACTATTTAATTGTACTAACAGCATTATATAGAATGAAGAAAATCCAGAGGGGAAATCTTACATAAAAATAGTCCTGTCACTACAAAACATTAGATTCGGGAACAATTTTCTCTAGCTTGTTCAGCATCATCAAACCATTAATTCTAGGTGGTACTTTCAATGACACTCCCTCAGAGGGACAATATTAGACATTCACTTGTATGATCTTCACCTTGTATGAAGAGAATGAATAAAAAATGAAGTTCTTCACTGTGAACTATTCCAGACTAGCTATTTTCATTTTAAAAACTGTTTATTTTACTTTGACAGTCTGAAGGTTAAATTAACTCTGAGTTTTCTGTTCTTCTGCTGTAAAGCTAGCAGGAAGACTCTGAGCATAATGCTGCCTCTTAAGATGGTAAAGAAAGCTATAACATACGGCCCAAATGTTAATATTCTAACACTATTAAATGTCTAAGTCACAGACACATCAAAACTTTCTGACCAGTGCTACTTTGTTCTGTCAAGAGCATACGAGATCTTGATTACTGATACAGAGCTATTGGAAATAAAAATTAATTAAGATGCTCTTTTAAAATAAACATTTTCAGTGATGCATTTTGAATGCCATGCAATGTTTCCTATGCATTCCACAACATGTGGCTATGTACCTCCAGTAGAGATACTCTTCCTGAGATAGAAACAGAAAGGATTTAGGTTCTTGTACACATTTAAGGATTTGATGCCAATACTGGATTTACTGCCACTGCCTAAACAGAAGAGAAGGTTTTGACCACCCTGACAATGAAAAAAGCATAGAAGTGTATTGGTCATGCATATCGCTTTGCTCTTCTTAATAACAAACCATAAGTCAAATTTGGGACATACTCTGCATCAGAGATTTTGTAATTGTCTCCTCCCCATCATTAGTGAATCTTAACTGAACTCATGTGGAAGGAGGGTTTTCTGAACAGTGAGCAGTTTTTTAAAAAGCTGAAATTACCAGGCTTTTAGCTGAAGTTACCAGAATCTATGTGGGGAATTGCACATGTCACTGCAGTCATGTCACAAAATACATACACTGCCCTGGGCAGCTACACTGAGACCGCCGTACCAGCTTTTTCTAGAATAAACCTGTAAAGCAAACCAGTACTGGAGATATTTGCTACTAGCTCATACAGGAATGAGTTCAGAGCCTTATGAATTATTTGTTCAGCACTTTAGCTGATAAACCACAGTCTATTTATTATACTATTTATGCCTCATTGTTCAAAATTTACTTGCCTATCATGAAAGGCTGCTATATTGTAACTAAATGTAAATCTTAAATACACAAAGTCTTATCAACTCTATGTAGAATATCTTTAAAAAGTGTATCTTCAGTTGGATATTCAGACTGACTACTTGCCTTAATTTATGCAAATATAGCCTATAGCTAAAAGCTTTTTATATTTGTTTCCCTATGGTATTAGTATTCAAAAAATAGGACATTCTTTCAAGGGCATTTTATAAACGCAGAACTATAATTTATATAGCAAATTAAAGCTCATACAAAATGTGTGCACTGAGGTACAGATTAACATATTTAATTTCAGTATTACCTGCAAACCTATTTTTTTCCATGCACTGCTCTAATTAGCCATATAAAATCAAGTCAGTATATTGTAAGCAATTATTTTAGTGCGAGTAGAAAGAGAATCTGAATTAAATATATGGTAAGAGATAATATCTTATGGAAATTAATATATTCATTTGTATCAAGAAAAATGTGTTCTGGCTAAATTTTATATGATAGTTAGGAGTTCAAAAATATGACTTATGTAGAAGTTGTAGTTTTATAGTTACTAAGATGTTAGACTGTGGAACTGCTTTTAAGTTCCTTACTAATGTGCTAGTGCTCATTCTTTGATATCTGCAGATTTTCAGTAACTACTAATGTCTTTCCATATTACGAAATTTCTCCTATTATGCATATTCACTCCCCCTACAGTCAAATGTGTAAACTGTTAGTAACTCTGTATGTTAAAAGAAGTTTTTCTTCCATCATTTAAATGTATATATCATCCTTGGCTCTTCATGTTTTTACTTTTGTAACTATTCACTTGAGAGAATTAAATGATGGTGACAATCAAAATGCAATATTTTTCATTCAAATCTAAAAGTAATCCTATAGGTTTTTTTCTTTCCCATTTTACCCTCAAAAAGTCTGAAAGCTAAATATGAAAATTATGTTCAAGGAGTGAGAAAACAAAAAAATGATCCATGTAATAATGAACTTCAGCTCTCTCCTCCTAATGCAGTTTCCAATTGTGATGGGATTCAGACAGCAGAAACCATTTTCAAGTAGTAAGAGCATTTAGCTGATCAAGTTGCTGTAATTCAGAATTTTACACTCAATTTCAATTGTAGAGTCAGCAATACGTGCCATAGTTATGTTCCCTTTATAAGAAGGATAACAGATCCAGACATTTCCTCCTACTCCTTGTTCATGATCTTAGGATATCCAGTGAAGACCAGTACTAACCACATGGAAGTCTGATGCCTGCATAACTATCTTGTGGCCTTAAAGCAACTCTTCCCTATTTCTTGGCACAGAAGTTGCTGTCTGACATAGATGCCTTATATCTCCATCCTGCCCTGGGAGAATGATAACAAGGAATTTCATTGCTTGGAAGGGTCCACCAAAAAAAAAAAAAAAAGCAAGCAGATAATAAAGCTTTTTAGAAGAGAGGTACAAAACACTGAATTATGTTTTTGCCTTCCTGCCTCCAGGATAACACAAGAGTAGCTAATGTGCAAGAAACTTCCTGGATCTAGAGCTGTGAAGAGAAGTTTTCCCATCTCATGAAAATTCAAAGCTTTCAAATGCTTTACTGTTTCATATTTGGATAAACCAGTGACCACTACAAAAATACAGTGGACAAAAGCACATTCCAGTTCTTCCTTTAGCATTCTCTCACATCCCAGCTGAGTGGCCTGGCCACTTAGAAGTCTGAGGCAAGGTCTCAAACTTCCCACTGAAGCCTTTTCATCTCGTATAAGCAGAAAATGTTCATAGGATGGACCTGTACCTGGACAGAATATCAACTACTGGCCAGTCTTAGGCAGCTGTATTTTTTTTATATATATATTATACGCACACAAGTAGAGAAAATACATATATGCATATATATATATATACACACATATGCACGTATTCCTACATAACAGCTGGATTTGGACAAATCATGATCTCTAGTGAAACTTATTCTATTTTACAAATCCCAAATACTTTCCCCAACTATAGGAGGAATAATTTCCAATCTTCTATATTAAAGTGTACAAGTAAAAGAAGTGCGAGTAAAATATTTTTATTTAAAACTTCCCTTAACATTGTAGAACAAATTGGCAACATGGCCTCAACCCAACCTCCAGAAATATGTGGAAGGACTTCAGATGTGACAGCTAAACCTTGCACTCAACATAAAGTGCAGTAGGAGTGACAGAAAAAGTGGCAGACAAATTAAAGAGCTACCTCTGTTTTAGCAATTTTTTGTGACAGCATTTTAAAAGTTTGCTGGGCAATTGCTCTAAAATGACAAGTGTGCTGCTGAGCGGGTAGTGCACTGAGTACATAAAAGAACTTGTCAATAGCTGTTTCAATAGGGACTTTCAAACTCACAGGAACTTTAGTTTACATCATTACATCACTAAAATATTAAATTATTTCACCTTTCACAGATGTAATTTTTTTTGCTATGCCAATTTTCCTAATTATCTCTGACATTTATGTTTATGGCATAAATGTTACATACTTCAGAGATGGTGCATTTCTGCATGCTAGTTACTAGTCTGTGGGTTGAGTCAACACACATAGTATCAGAAGCTTCTAGTATTAGAAGACTAAGTATCCAAATACAGAGAACTTTAGGCTCAGTGATGCAATTTTGCATTGAATTTTTCTTCCTCAGTTTCTCCAACTGTCTAAGTCCAGCTTTCGGGGTACTGTAAATAAATTATTTCCATGTAGCATTTCAAATGCATTTTCATCCTATTGTAACAGAAATTATGTCAACTATGAGTCATGATTTTGTTTCAAAAGAAAATGGTTTGCAAATACAAATATGGTCATGTAACAGGAAATATTCAAGTAATATTACTAAAGAAATATTTTGCATCTGCTCTATATTACTTACCTTCTGTGTGCTTTTTTGTACATATTTGCTCAAAATTAATAATGTACCATATTGGCATTTTGGAGCATAGCCTTGCTCGAGCAGTTTCAAGATTCTCTGCATATTTCAGTAAAAATGGACTAGGTTTTCTTTTTCTCACACACATCAGAGCTTTTCCAATCACTTTAACAAGTACTGTCTTAGTCTTCCCAGCCAAAGTGACTAGTGACATTCTTCATCATGTTGTTCTGGCTGATGAGGTGTTAGAATAAGAATGATCCAAACTTAGTTTACATCAGAATTATTCAAGTGATTCTAATGCTTTTGGTAAAAAATTTTAATCCTGGATAAACTCTGCTGATGGAGGATCAAGACACAGATAAATACAGTTTTTCACTTCCATGTCACCACTTTGAACCTATTCTACTTCAGTACTGTCCAAAAATTATCACTGCTGTAAGCTGGCCTATGTGAAGTTGTATTAGGAAACGGATGGAAGAGAATCTGAGATATACAAGACTATAGTATCTTGTTATATACTGAAAAGACTGTTTATGAGCCATCCAAGACTCTGTTCTGTCCACTAAAAAAATATGTTAGCATGTAAGTATGTGTGTGGGAATAAACACTATTCAAGAGGACTTCCTATTAACCATCACAAGTACTTCACATTGTGCTCTTTCCCCAGTCATTCGTATGGATTTGTTGTTGGCACCATCTTATGACTCTGGTTTGCGTGCTTGACCTTGCATTCTGCTGCTACAGAACACAGACAATGTGACAGCCTAGTGCCAGTCACATGAATTTTCAGAATTTCTTATATATTTCTAGTTTTTAAAAGCAACATACTGGGGTAGTACTGGTGGAGCCAAAGCCAGATCATCGTTCTCTGAAACTAAAGTGTTTTTTAAAGCAACCTGATACATACCACTCCCTGTAATTAGAGATAGGCTATAGCTGGAGTGAGCATGTGCCTCACTCTAGTACATGCTCAAACCCAGACTCAGGTCAGTTTCCGCATTCAGACAGGAAATACATGGGGAAGGTGTTACCAGTGAAATTATACACAGTCCTGTAGTTAAAGTCCACACTGGAACTCCAGTGCATTGGCTCCAATGTGTCACAAAGTCCTGTGTCTATCTACCTCAATCCGTGCCCTCAGTCTGTCTAGACATTGCACCACTGAAGAGCAGTTCACAGGCTCTCATGCACCATTCCCAAAATATATCAAATTTTGCACATTAAGATTCTCTTTCACTTCAAAACCCAGTTTTATTCAGAGACTGCAATATCTAGATTCGTGTCAATAAGCACAGCGCTACTACAAACTAACACAACCCTCTGAAGCCCAGGTCTCCGTTAGATCCTGCAAACCAATATGCAGGAGGTATGGTATTATATTAAAATGGTAATTTTAAAATATTTATTAAAAACTGACTTTAAAATTTTTTGGTTTTGAGCTACATAATGTCATTAGATTTTGACCAGTAGTTATATGCATGATTCAAACATAATTCTAAACATCTGAACGGTCAATAGCTTTACGGTATTCAAGTATTCAAAGTCATCCTCATTGATTTTGTAAGAAAATGACCAAAACTCACAACACAGCAAAGAAATACTGTGCTTTTTAAAATGATACAATGGTTGTAAAACAATTCACAAAGTGAAGCATATCACCACACATAAAATGTGTATTCTAAAGATTTGTACCATCTTTTCAATCACACTCATATTAAGTGAAATAATAGAAAAGCAACAGTACAGACTTTAGATAATATTGACACTAAGCTATATATCAACTACTACATGTATTAGGAAGTAAATAAACCTACAACACTAAGGAAATTCATCAGTAAGAAAACAGTTTTCCTCTGATGTGTATACAAAAACTTGCAGTAGACATTTATCTCACTGAATTAACTTCTCCCTAGTTACTACAGTCCAACTGGAGTGTCAAAGAATGGCTTTTGTAACACATGAGCTCAATCTGCATTCAAGCAAAACTCCCATCAAAATAAATGGGAATCTGTCCTACAGCTCTGATTCTGAAAATGCTTACACATGTGCCTAACTTCAGGCTTAAGCAGCCCTACTGAAGTCCACAGGACCACATGCTTAAAATTAATCCCATATAAATTTGTGGGCTCAGGGCCTAAAGAGGGAGTATCAAACTGAGCCTTACATGAACAATGGCTCAGAGTTTCCAAGAGGAATTGCTTATGAAAACTTACAGTAAGACTGCAATGCCTAACTCTTCTCATCTCGTTTGAAAATCTCTTCGTTTGCCCCAGCTATTTCCTGAATAGTTCAAGGCTCCTATGAACCAGGCAAAAGAGACAACAGATAGCCTCACTGCCTTAACTAACCCCAGGATTCATGCACTATATGAATAGTTTTGATCCAGATCAAGTTCTACACTTAAATAGCATAAATATCTAATATGATAATAGTAGATCTGTATTCATTAGTACTTTAGTAGATGGGGACATACATTTGTAATGGTAACACACTGTCACTTAGGAGGGAAAAGATCATTTAGTGACAGGCAAATTATTGCTATATCTCATTAGGAATGTTATGTTCTTGTGCTGAGTTAAGACATACCAATTGCAGAGTGGTAATCGTCATTAGATGTGTATGCTGAGATGTTGCTATATTTGGATATGATATGAGCTCACCACCAGATCAGCCCATTGTCACCTACCAGCTTGGAGTACAGGGAAGATATTGCTCTAGGGTGAATCACGCACAGAGGAAAAAAAAGTACCTACTATGACATCCTACTAGGCAATGTATTTAGTGATTTGTTTCTAGAAGCCTGTGATTTTGCAACTGAAGGGTGGAATATTTTGAAGGTATCTGAGCCTGCAAGGAAAGGTGTCTGCTTTATCCAGTAATGTGATCTGTCTACAGCATCTTATTCTCATTATGTGATAGCCAGTATCTGACAAAATTATACAAATCTGCAAGCCTGAATCAGTTATACTAGACCATTTTGCTTGACTGTGATAGTGGCTAAGGCCATTATACCTATTTGGACTCCTTTTACTGCTAGCCAGCTCAGTCAGTCTTTGTTTAATAAAAAATAAAACCTTCCTAATGAACAAGTACTCACATGCAACAGAATTGTCTCTGACAAACATAACTGTCACAAAGGGTTCAAGGTCTCCTACATTTGATCTCTTCACATTAGGAGGTGTAAATACCTAATACATAGCAATTTGGAAAAAATTCTTCTTGATTATCTTAATTTAATGGGAGTTCTTCAGTTATGGATGGCTAGAGAGTGTTTCTAAATAGATTCCAAAAGAGTGCCATGTGACAGGAAGTATCTCCCTTATTAACTCTTACTCATAGAACTGCAAGTTCATTTGTGACATTAAAAAACTGAGTTTTCATCGGTCCCCTCAATACCTTTGAAAGTCCCGCAGACATGGTGACACAGAGCTGCACAGTGATCCCCAGGACCTCACAGATCACTATGAAAGGAAGAACCATGTTCTCTCCTTGCCAAGTCTCCTAACTCGGGCAGTTGTGAGAGTTGGTCATTTTCTCATTACCCTTTCTCTTACACAACAAAATAGCCTAATACATACTGCAGAGTAAACATGTTTTCCTATGCCCAGAACAGCACAGCACTTCAGGATCCAAAGACAGGTGAATAATTTCTTTCCTGGAGACCCTAAGACACTCTTCTCATTTCTGCCTAGCCAGGGGCAGTCTGGCTCCAAAAAGATTGTATTGAATTTTAATAATTGGACTGATCAAAGAAACCTTTGTTTTAGCCTGATGATTTGCATGGCTTGCATCTGCAAATACTTCTCTATATATACTTCAATTTCAATTAGATACTTAAAGTTTTACATTTTTTATTTATCTGCAAATTATGTTTTAATTCACCTATGTTTAGCAATATCTAATGATCAAGTAAATTTTCAGATTTTAAAATTACAAAGAAAATTGTCATTTGCTAATGTGGTTGGCAATCATTCAGCTTCACAGCTGAATGATTATATTCCAAGCTTTCTGGCTGTGTCCTATTCTTCCTCCGGTGGACAATCTCATCTAATTACAGTTCTTTGCCTTTTATTGTTTTAGGCTTTCTCCTCCCTCACCTACACTTGTGGAAAGTTAATCACAAAATGAAATGAAGACACACAGAATTATTAATCTGGTCCTAGATATTTCTCCACCT
This sequence comes from Grus americana, assembly GCF_028858705.1. Taxonomy (NCBI): domain Eukaryota; kingdom Metazoa; phylum Chordata; class Aves; order Gruiformes; family Gruidae; genus Grus; species Grus americana. Next base: position 18,844,761 of record NC_072859.1, on the reverse strand, counting down.
CTACAAAAACGGTTTCCCATGATGAACCAGTGGACCCTACTGCCATTATAAAAGTGGAACCAGCACTTCCTTTTCTTTGAATATTCCTCAGAAGTAAAAACAAAATAGGAAGGAAAGAACTAAAGAAATTGGGCTTTATTCTTCTAAAGGGGAAAATATTTTTAAAGCCTGAATAAAACTTTTATTAAGGGAATCTAGAAATGAGAAGAATGTGTTCCCATTGGGCCTGCACAGAATTTTCAGTGCCATTATCAAGCAATACTTTCCAATTAATTTCTGCTATCTTTTCTCCCATAAAAGCAATGGTGTACACCTATACTGAAGAACCAAAGCTTTCTTTAGATGGGCATTCTTCAAGATCCTGTGCTTATAGATACCAGCTGTTTCTCTAGTATAGAATCAGCTGTGTTAGTATCATCTTATTCAGCAAGAAAGTCTTAGAAATATCTCTGATGCTAGGGAGTGATGATAGTTCCATCTGACGAAAAGTGATCCTGAACATCACCTGAGAGTTCAGTTGGTCTTATAAGCAATTCTCTGTCCCCATGCTCTACTAACTGTACCAGTCTTATATGGGATTTTGTTGGATCCATGCTGAAGAAGACAAAAACTTGGGACCTCAGACTTTAGATTAGGAATACCGACATCCTTTCCTTCTGCTGACACAACTAAAATAAAACACAAGTAATATCAATATTTCCAGTATCAAGCATTTTAAGTGCAACTAAAATTTCCTGTAAAAACGAAGTCAGTTCTTTCACCCTGATTTACTGCACTGACAAAGGAACCCCTCCTGATTTACATTACAGTATGTGAACGAAAAATTGGTATCATATATGTCAAAATATAATAAATTTTTTAGAATCAGAGATTCCACCACAAATATTTTTAATGAAATCTAAAAACAGATGAGTGAATTTAAGCCTCTAATTCATTAAAAGCTAAACCTTCAAGGCAGAAGGACATCTGGGGGATTCCAAAGGAATCTAAATATTTCACCAGAATTTTAGCATCATAGGAAAATGTGACGGTAGTAATCATACATGATATTATATACTGCTAGACAAGTTAGACAAATTACATCTTCTACCGAATAGATGTGGAAAGAGTCTGTATTAGAAAACTTCCTGCTGGGTCACAAACATACATCAGTAATGGTTTGTTTTCAGCACAAGAAAAATTGCCATTGTCATATTCCAAAGCGAATGTAAATTGTTTTATTATAAACTCCCTGTTGGTCCCTGTTTAACTGAGAAATCATTCAATCTAAATTTATCTTCTCTCTGCATGGCATTGCCGTGTGTTGGTATCACCAAACTCTGCCTCAGTAACAAAAACAGACTGCACCCCTGATCTTAAGCAACCTCGCCATACATTAACTCTTGGTTTGCCCCCACTTGCCCCTCAAGGCTCTCAATTTCATGAATTCAAGGCTTCATTCTTACTGATTCACAAGACAACCTCTACAAACTTCCACCATGGTTGCAATTAGACATTTATATTTTACACATACATATATATTAATATATAAATTTTGAAAACATAAAACTATTCCCTATTTACAAGGCTTCCTGTAGCTTCAATAGAGAGAAAATCCTACTCCAAATTAGCAATGATAGGTATACCTATTCCTGCCATCCTCCATTCAAATCACTTTATTTGATTTCCAAGTAAGCTGACCTGCTTAAATAATGTGACTTAAATATACACAAAACAAGTGTGTAGCCTTTGTGGTTCTCCTTTGTATTTTTTACTTTTCCATCATATTTTTAGCATCTGATGGAAACAGGGTAAGTGACAAAGACTCAAAGAGAACCATGAAGCAACCACTCAGCCATCATAGAGGTTCTATTTAGCTGAGGAAAGCAAATGAATCCCCAGTAAATACTTATCTGCTAAATATTAGAAGTGTTATACTTGCATTTATTTGTATTGGAAATACTATGGGTTTTATTTTCGTATGTAAACATTTGCCCATTCATAAGGAGACAGAGTTCAAAACAAAACAGGAGATTTCTTTCATTTTCCTTAATTGGTGATTACAAACAAGCAAGGCATCAGACAACACTTCCTACCCGCTAATTTAACCTCTAAGGAATAGGCATATATTTTATATCTTACCACTCTTCACTGGAAATCTGGAGTAATTTGTATATTTTCTTTAAGAAAGGAGGTTAAAAGACTGGATGTTACTAGAAAATGAGGTGATCCAATCTTTCCTGTATCCAGCTTCTCCACATTCTTGCTGCCCAAAGTGGCAGCCAGCTCAAATGGCATGACTTGCACAGGCAAGCCAAGCCTGGGGATGGGTGCTGTGTCAGAAGAAAGCAGAAAGGCAGATTTGCTTCTCTAATTATGCTAATCAAGGGCATCCTTAAAGCATATAATTCATTCCTCTTTTATAGGGTTTTCCAGAAGAGGAAAACTAAGGAAGGGTGTAGCAGAAGGGCGACTCTTTCCTTCTGTTACTTTTTTTTTTTTTAAAGAATCCATGATTTACTAGGTGGAAAAAACAGCAGTCCTTCCAAGTGTCTTTTTATAATGGGATTTTTCCAGTTCTTACACACTAGGATTTTTTTGCATATCTGGAGAATGTAGAAGCCACAAGTGGTGAAAAATGATAGTTTACTTCCAGGTGACTGTGAGGTCTTCCAAATTAGGAAGGGAGTTTGCCTATTATTTTTCTTCAGTATGCAGAAATTTAGGCAGTTATCTGGAAAGCAGGTGTTACAACATGGCTTTGACTCAGCTAAAACTGAAGAAGGGTTATTTCCTATGAGAAGAAAGAGAACCTGAGTTTGCCAGTGCCCTTGTCTTGCCTGAGTGCTGTTTTTCAGTTCAACAGCATGTGATGGAGAAGCTGTGGGTGTGCCTGAAGCAACCTGCCACTCTCCACTGGTAGCTAGTAGGTCCCAGCTAGTCCAGCTGTGGCTAATTTAAGAAGTCACAGGTGCAGCAATAATCTAGCAGCAGGAACTGAGTCATTGTGGATATTCTTCTGGATATAGAACTGCAGCTACAGGCAGAGGTCTGTCTTGGGTATGAACTTCCATCAAATCCTAGAAGATAGTTAATCTTCAACAGGGACCTCAGAAGTTAGAGAGGGAGAGAAAATTTAGCTCTACTCTGATTTTTGGACATACGTGGTATACTGTACTATCCTGGAGTTCCCTTCACCTAAAATAAGATAAAAATTAAGAGTATTTGTAATGAAAAGCAGTGACAAGTATTCCTGCTACTGGCTTGTCTTTCCTATTGGGAAAAGCAGTATGTGAAATATTTTAGATAGTGTGCTGTAGCTGTATGATATCTGTTTATTAGAACCCATTGATGTAACTAGGAAGCATAAACATTACATTTGCCAATAAAACTACTGCTACAGAAAAGCACACATCGTCACAGTTATTGTCTTCACAAGGGTATGTTCCAGAGAGACTTACATCGGGCCAATCAATAATTTGTGGGTTTTCTGTAAAAAAAAATCAGTGTCTCATGATATTGAAGCATAACTTTAATCTTCCTTTGGACAAGCATCTAAAAATGAGAGAAGAAATGATGCATTCAAATATAAGAACATTACAGAAAAAAAGATTTTCTATTAATCCAAGTCAAGAACAATAACTGCACACAAGAAATGCATCCAAAATGCGCTATGCTTAGTGGTAGGATCTCACTTATTCCAAAGCTACCAAAATCAGAAATCTCTTAATGAAGTATAACTGTGTAATTCAGATGCAAAAAAGAAGAAAGTGTTCACCTTGTGAGAAAAGCAGCACGGAGACCCCATTAAAGGAGAGATTAGAGCTGGAGGATGCAAGTTAGAAAACCATTACAGATAAAATAGGAATAAAAAAGAACCAGCACACATTTGATTTCTGAAAATGTTTGAAAAAGCACTAGTTGAGAAAAACAAAGGAGAAGAAATCAAAATAAAGCTTGTTTTCTGACATTTCCCTGCCAAGACCAGAAAAATGCAGATAGAAAAAAGAAAAGCAATATCTGAGGATGATATGAACACACTAACCAGCAGGCTGGAGAGTGAGTAACTGAAGGGACTCACAAAGGTGAACAACATTCTGAATGCCAGGAGAAATTACTTGTATGTTAATCATTCACAATCTGGGAAAGAATTAAAACGCCTGCCCACTCCTCAGTGATCATAATTTCTGGGTTTTATTGTGGTGGGAATATTATTTAAATAGAAAACCATGAAAAAGTTAAAAAAATAAATTTTCTGTTTCGCAATACATTTCAGTGCGATCATCATTCAACTAACAAGAAGTCCTAGCTAGAAAAAGTCCTTTTATACCTGAATCTCTTGTTCCATTTCAAAATTCAGCTAGTCAATCTATTTATTTCTATCTGTACATTTTAAAAAACATGTTTTGAATGAAAAATATCCTTAAAGATAAGTTTAATTCCATGCTTTCCAAGTCCTCTTGCCTCCTATCTCCAATTTTGTTAACTCTAGCTGTTACTGCGTAGTTGTAGTGGACTACTAACATTGTGAGGTGGTGGGGTGAGGGGGTTTGGAAAGAGCATCTGGTTCAAGGTTAAGCTGAGATAAAGCCATAACTTGCTTTTGACTTATCTATGTCTCATCTCAACTGTGTGATATGACCCTCTCTTCTTCCTGAGCTGCATTATCTGATTTTGATACTGTGTTTCAGCTGACAGACTTCTTGTTGAGCTTTATTCTTGCCACTGGGGCTTCAAAAGGTGGCTGCAATGAAGTATGGATAAATATTTAGCAAACCTAAGGAAATTCAGAAATAATTTTACTAGATAGTTCTATAGTAAACTATTTGACAATAATCAGTAATTTTCAAACACAAGAGTCAGCTAAACCTGCTTTTTGTAATAATTAATTCATTAATTTCCAATTCATTCTTAACATACTCTTGCCATTTTTATGTTAATCCAGACTATTTTAAATAGACTGTGCTGTTTGGAGTGCCCTATGAAACATTTTCAAAAGTAACCAATTGGAGAAACAACAGGAACAAAAGTTAAGTTAGGAAAAAGCAGCAGCAGCAGAAGAGGCTTTACGGCCTTTATTTAAGATAGCCAAACACTGTTTTAAAGGAAAGGAATGGCTAGAAAGTGTGGAACAGGTTTTGAGAAGAGTTCAGCTGAATTCTGGAACTAATATGTAATGATATTATCTAAGCCACCAAACTTCAAGAGGCTTTCAAAGATTTTGGCTTTGGCCCACTTCAGTGCAAAAGCAATTCTGTTGATTCTAGAATACTTTTGACTTCCTGCATTACAGAAACAGCTAACAGTGCTCTACCATTAAAGACTGATTAGAGCTTCGAGCTTCAGCTGGAACAGGTCCAGAGATGCTTACATCTGTTTTTATACTTCAGCAACCACAGAGTCTCAGTAAGGAAAGGTAATAGTTTGGATTTTGATCCTGTTCTACTCATGTGCCATAACTGTTAAAAAAATCCTTGTCTTCTGTCTCCCACCAACCATTCTAAAATGTCTTCTCCTAAGCACATATGTTTATTTATGAGAACAGCTTCAAAGAGTTTAAATTTTGTGTTCAGAACAAAGGACACTGCGTTTACCAGTAGGTTCCACTTAACGTTGCTTCTGCAGCACCCATACCTGACATGCTTTGTCAGAGCTCCTGATTTATAAAACTTAAAATTACACCAGAGGACAACCTTGGCCTAGAAATACCCTAACTGTAAAATACTTGCTTCTGTCTGATTTGGTTTATTCAATTTCTTTGATTAAGCCTTATCAAAGGACAATTAGGCTTTTATTACAAATGTTATGCAATATGCGAAATCTGTAGGTTTTGTTATTCCACTACCTTTTTGATGGCAAGAATAAATTTTCCTAAAACAAGACTAAAAATTATTTACAGACTATCCCTTGATCTGTTTTTCATTCAGCATCTAAATATTCAAGGTAATCCAAAGCTTAACTCCACACATTATGAAAACTACCATTTAAAATTAATTTATGTTTAAAATGACCTATAAAACCTTTCTTCTAAACCTCAGTTGAGATATCAGTTGCTTAAATATATTCAACACATTTAGCAGAATCATATCACCTCTCCTGTTCTTATTTAATTAAGAATTACTTTTGCCAGCCACAGGAGAATCAGAAGAGCTTTCTTTTGAGTTATTCACAAAGTGGTAAAATAACACATGCAGATACAGCAGCTGACATCATAAGCAGGGTCAGTATTAGGACAAACTGGCCAAAAAGAGCAGCTTTTGGCATAATTTTAATCAGTCCTTGGGTGCATGAAATGTCATGGAGTTTCATATGAAATGAAATTATCCCTTTCTCTTAGCTTATTTCTGTTCCAACTAATCCTCTAACTCTTTATTAAACATTATCTTTACCATCTGCTCTGGGTGAATGTTCAACACCTTGCAGAAGAACTCTGGGCTGATTGTTTTTTATGGGCAACATGATCTGAGTTTTATGCACATACTTAGGATTATGTCAAGGACAAAGAGGATGAATAATCCATTAACTGTAATAAGCAAGAACCCATATCAGTGCAGCTAGAACATGTGTTATGTTTCAAAAGCAAAAGATGAATTAGAGATATGTGGATCATAAAATACCCATAACCCAGGACCCTGTCTATACTAGGACATCATTTCCATACATACATACTCCACTAAACAGCATTTCTGGAAGTGACGTTTCAGTCTTGATGAATCAGACTTTTTAGTGCTGAAATGGCATTTCCAAGGCTACAACATGCAAAGAAATAGCTCTGCTGAATTGGATGTTTTCTCTAACATGAAACAGATGGTAGCAAAGTATCTGCCCCATGCACAGGACTTTCAACCATATCTATATGGTCAATAATAGAATGTTACTCTATTTTCATACTATTTTGTAAGAGTCTAAAATAAATCATCAAGGAACTGCTACCGTTTAAAGTTACAGTCTAAAAATTTACGTTTAAAAAAGTAATTGTCAAAGGTTAGTCAGATGTTGCTATCAATTAGATCCAGTTATTGCTTCCACTCTTTGATAGCCACAAACATTAAAATAACATTATTACTATTAATCATAATATTTAGTGTAATGTGTGTCATCCTACCAAGACTTCATTTGCTGTAAAACACATAATTGTAAGAGTTTGGTTTCTTGCTCACAACATTTCACGTAATTACTCGCCTCTTTCACCTTTACGCATCTGTTGCAATAATTTGTCTTCCTTTGGCTAACCTTTCAGACCAACATATTTACCCTCTCTTCCACTATAAAGGTTTATGATCCCATAATGAATAACAATTATGATGGTATCTGATCACAGTGTGTATATTAATGACAGAAAATATCTGGCCAATATGTCTTTACTCATCTCCTTGCAGAAGGTTTGCACCGGATATCCTTGCAGTACGCTCTAAGATGTAATGACAAACTACTCCTCTAAACATTTTCAGCAATTTGCAGAGAATTATTTGAGCCACAGTGAGCAGTATACTGCACTGCCATATCATTCTATACATGAAAGCAAGGATCAGAGTTTTCTACTGGTCTAAGTCATCTGGATTCTGCTGATTTCAGTAGAACTATGTTAATTTAAGCCAACAGTGTGATCTATACACTTTTAGAATCAGTGACACAGTAAGGACTCTGAGAGAGGTAGACATTGCTAACTACTGGATATGCCGCTATGGACTCAGGTTGTCCACCTGAGAGCTTTGACTGACAGCAGAAGGCTGTATCAAATCCTGGTATCCAGACCTCAGTACTCTGCATGCTTAGGCTGACCAGGGACCTCCACTTCTTTGCCTGCTCCTCTAGTACCCACTAGGGACAAAACAAGCAAGAAGAGAATCACTGAAACTTTCTGCCACATACCTCTGCCCTCATAGCTCATTGGATTAGAAGGAGATCAGATTAGACCCTGGCCCATTTATTGTATGGGAACCTGCTCAAGTTGCATACCCTAATCTAAATCTCAAGTGTGCTAGGCAGTAGATTAAAATCTACACAATAGTTGCATAGCTTGGGTTCTTGGTAAACTTGTTTTCCTAAACTTCAAGACTAGCGACCAGCTTAGAAGTACAACTTATTAATAAAAATATAGAATAATAGAGCTGAAAGAGCCCAAACCAGCATTATATTAAATAGCAAACAACAACCTACTATCTTCCTCTCCAAGTCCTCTAGCCATAGGCAGGATTCAGTGGTAGTTATAGGTAGGCAAGGAAGGATCCAGATAGCAGATGCAACACTGCACATTTCTTTTCTCTCACCCTTTTCCTTTGCAGGAGTCCCCCACCCAAGAATAAAACAAAAATTCACATTCCTACTTTATCTTAAACACAAGCACAGAAGCCCTGGGGGTGAAGAAGGAAGTGAAGGGGAATGGAATAAGGAGTCCTTCTATAGGCATTTCTAGCTGAGATCTCAGCCTCCAACCATCATCATATTTTTGCCCCTGTCAGAACCACACTTTGCTACTTTGATTAGTTTAAACTTGCAGTCTCCCATTCTCAGATTTAAACAGCCAGTGCATTCTTCAGTTAAATGTATTGTATCTTGGAATCCTTCTGTTTCACAGGAATATGTATGTACCAGTGGAATAAATATGACATAATATGGCATATATTCTGAGTGTTGTCTACATTTCTGTAGTTAACCATGTTTATGTCACAGAATTTCTCATGCAAATAATCGGCCGCTTTACACACACACACAGACACACACAGAGTTCTTAAACTAGTGAATCCCCCAATTTAGAATACAAACACCACTACTAAATGAAAGAAGGTCTTCCGAATAAAGATGTACATAATATTCAGAGTAAATCCCATTTAAGATAGGATACTTCTATTCTTGAGTAGACAGAAAAATGGGTTCCAAACACTCAAGTCTGGTCAGAGGTCTAAGCCACTTACCAGAACACACTCCTACCAGTTCCCATCCTAACCACTGAACTTCAAAGACTCTTTGAAAGTGCAAAATTGAGGGGGTTTTTCCTGCTAATACTTCCATTAAACCGCTTCATATGAAAGAAATTCAAGTTACTTTTCAAGTGTGCCTGTTGAAGACTGCCAATTTTCAATCCAATGGGAATTTTAAAACAAAAGATAAACTTAGTATTCATTCTTATCTAAAAAGTGTCTCTCCCCTCCCCAAATCTTGTTTATGTACATACATGCATGATTTACCTGAGGTGGAAGGACAGTGGGAAATGTAGAAGAATCCTCTCCAAAAAAACCCCCTTGAAAGTATAAAAAGAGGAAAGCAAAAGAGTTATGTAAAGTGTTAAAGGGAAATAAAGACTTATACATATCTTAACTGTTAGCATGAGTAATACACAAAATGGATTTGGTTTAGGTTACTAGCTTTTATCCAGATTATCCAGACAATCAGCATCTGGTTTAAGTCCCCTATGTAACCATCTGTAGTAATGTCACATGAAGGATTAGCCTTATCTGACATTTGTAATGAATATATGGATGGAAGAAGAGGAAGGAGTGTGAAATGAGGTACAATTGTTAAAACTTAAAATCAGGCAAAACCACATCTTTATTTGCTGATTCTGATAACAACTGTGGAGTTTTTTGACTTTTCAAACATTATCATACGTGTTAAAAACCCAACATATCCTCATTAATTTTTTAAAGAAAAGCAGGCAAATTGAGAAAAAAAATTATTTTTATATTTGACCTTTTAAACATAACTAGAACATTAAATATAAATAAAGCCTAATTCTACATGTTCAGTTACGACAGATGCGTGTGATCACAAAAACATCAAAGGCAGGCTTATCCTAATCCTGTAAAATGGTAAGTGCCTCCTGAGAGGTCCTGAGTGCCTTCTAATCCTACTGAGGATAGGCTGCAAGTGCATCAAGAGGTAATGGGAGTAAGTAACAAGGGTAATAGTGGGTTTTCCTGTCCATAGGAGGAACCATAGGTATCAAAAAGATCTGATATGTTAGGAAATAACCTGATTTATCTAAACACAGAGATCAGAAAGTGGGAAGATGTGTGTTTATTTTCCACTCTCTGTGAGCTTATATTGTACGTATAGCATGGCCTTAGGCACAGAACATGCGGCTCTAACTGACAAATCTGGCTTCTCTTCCACGTTCTGTTATTTGCACAATATTGCACAGTGCCCCAGGCCAGTATCTTTACCACTTGGCATCAGCATCTTCTTTCCACAAATGGTAAAATTGAAATTACTTATTCTCAATAGATACTGAGGTTGTGCAAAAGTGACAAGACATAAGAATCTATTACCATGATTAGTTTTAATGCATCGGACTGTATGATGAAAAAGCTAATTTTTGAAGCAGAAAGAGAAACTCAAATTAATTCCTAAGAAATGTTTTGATTTGAAGTTTTTCCCTTTGGGTGCAATCAAATATTTAGGAGAGAGAAAATGAGAATAAAGGATCCTATAAACTTGAGGCAGGTAGCGCTACCTTTGGAATAACAACTGAATTGGAATGACTTTCAATCAGGTCAAGTTCACCAAGAAAAATCTTTTCATCATAAGATGGCCATGTGAAAGGTTTAAATGAAGATTGGGCTGAGCGTTTTGAGACTAGGTGATAAAAGAACATAGTAAATAGTACTGCAGTGGAGTGTAGCAGCTAAACAAACAAGGTATATTGTGACAATGCCAACCACTCCTCCTCAGTTTAAAACAAGCCTGCTAAGTCACACAGCAAAAGTACCTTGTCCAAAGACACAGATGATATCTAGGGTAGCTTAAGAACTAAGCCTCAGCCAGTTTTATCTCATCTCAGTGAAAATCTAGGATGATTCCTGCTGGTCATATAAGACATGGATATCTCATTTTCTTTGGTGAATGGCCACAATTAATAGCTGATATTAAAAACAGTCTTCTTCATACATGTATTATTAGATGTCACATGTCCATGAGGTAGCTCAATGCTTTTTTCCCCCCAGATACCCAGATAATGCTGTTACCAGGCAGAATGTCACTAATGACTACATTTTATAAATTTGTGTGAGACATTTTTATAGCACATGCTGTATTGGCACCATTGCCCAATACTGCATGCAATTACTTTGTTGTTGCTGTTGTTGCTGAGGGCCAAGCTCTAACAAATTAAATTTAGAGAAGGGAAATAGGCTTATATGCAAATGGAATTAAATGCTGACATAAGGATAAAACAGCACTGGATTTAGACAGGGCTCTCCCCATGACTTTTTAACCAATCATTAGATTTAAATTGAGCAGACAGATTCATCTTTGATTTAACTCCACTGTAATCAATAGAACTGCAGCAGGGATGAACCCGGAGCAATATGCTTTTGACAGTTTTTATGCAATGGCTACCCAGAACAAAGTAGATGAAACAGATTTTTAGATTTTTTTTTTTTTTTGCTTATAATTTATGAAATTATTTCCCCATCCCCAAATCCCTACATCAAGGAAATTAGTTAGTGCATAAAAATGGATAAAGTAGGCAGCTGCATGCCAAACACCAACTGCTGACCACAGGCTCTGTACCGATAAACCCAGAGCCAAAATATTTATCTGACTTACCTGTGATCCAGAAAGAACTCCCTAATGGTCTAAGTACAAATGGATAATTGCATGGTTTCTCCTCAATATCAGTTGCACCGTATAAAAACAATGAAGTACATTTAGTGTTTCTATAATATTAGTATCACATATAAATAATTGCTGAGTTTAGAAAAATTATGTTCTTTGGTAATCTATACAAGACCTAGGAAGAATAATGATTGTTGGTCTGATCATTGCATTAAATGAGATCCGTATTGCAGTAAACTTTTAAAACCTCTGGTTGCATTTTGTGCCTTTAGTACATGACTGCTCTTATACATGGCTTCTCCCTTACCTGTCTCCATTGGCATTTCTTATGGAATTAATACATTGTTTATAAAAATATTTTGTAAATTAATGTAGGACCAAAGGAGTCTGGCAACATGCACTGTATACAGAACTAATGAGGAACTAGGGATCATTGCTCGTACCAGTCTGACAGACCCTGATTTTTTTGGCACCTTGTTTTTTGGCACTTAATCCTCTTCATTTTTCTCCCTCTTTCTAGTTTTTCATTGCTTCTTTTCAGCTGACAGCTTATTGCTTATTCATTTATTCATGGGTCTTTTTTTTTTTGGTTTTGAGGATTCTTTATTCAATGGTAAGTTCAGAGGAAATAATAGAGTTTGTTATTCCACACAGCCACTTCTCTGTATTAAAGCCATCAAATGATACAAAAAAAACTTCTGTACAGGCATGAAGTTTTACCCTTATTGTGTCACAGTTTTCACTCTTACATTACTTTCTCCCACACAAAGTTCTAGCTTCTTTTTCAATGTAGATATATAATACTGTTTTAGGTAACTGCTAATGGTTAACCACCTATATTTGAGGGAAGCATAACAGACCTCCTGACATGGTTGCCATCAGCCAGAGTTTGCAGATGATCTGGCTGAAATATTAGAGTAGTACAGTGCTTTTTACTTTGAGGCCCACGGAGCCCCTGGGTCCACAACAGGTGATTAAGACAAGTCTGTTGTCAAGAAATAAGTCCATGCATCAAAAACATTTGTTAACTGCTGCAGTAGAGTTATTCTCAGCTGGCAGAGTAGCCTTGGGGCTATAGGTTCTCTAGGCAAAGATAGCAAAGAAGACAAATTTCAAAAAGCAGAACTAATTTCAAAGCAAGACTCACTTCAGATCAAATAGCCTTAGCAAAACTATTTCCTTTGCACACCTTGTCTTACATACATAAAAACAAGAGGTAAGAATCAAACAAGACAAATACCTTGCATTGCACTTAAATTGGTGGGGTTACTGATCTTTGTTTACATTTGCTGTTCTGTAGCAAATCACTAGGGACATAGCAAAACAGTGCTTATCAGTACTATTACACTAAACTAAGGTGCTAGAATCAGGTCTGAGGCGCACACAAACTTTCTTCCTTTCCTCGAACATATGTATTTGCTTGTTCCTCACCCATCAAAAACACACACAGATATTTGCTACCAATGCATTTTGCTTACTGGAGATTTTTGAAAGCATAATCAGAATTACTTTGGCAACATGCAGTCCTGTCAAAATATGAACGACCAAGAGAATTACTGTGGTATCATGTATTTTAATGAAAAGCTAGTTCCAAAAAAGAAAGTTTAACTAAGTTATGAAGACATAAGCCAATAAAAAGTGAGGAAACCAACTGCTTTCATAATACACGTCCAGCTTTAAAGAGAAAGAGAAAATACTACCTTTCCTAGTACATAACTGTATAGTTTACAGGAAAATTAAGATTTTACAGTTCAGCTACTAGTACTTTCCAGAACATGAAGCATGAAAGCCTGAGTATTCCCCTTTTTTCAAGCAGTATACGTTTCAAGTTTTTACCCCATTCATATTTGTTACCACCTTCCCAGCATTTATATTTCATTGATTTCAAAACACAGAAAATGGTCCATCAAAATAAAACATTTTATAGATGTTACAAACTGTATTACAATCCTTCTAAATTTTCACCATGGAAGCTACAGTAATTTTCAAGTAATACAACTTTATGCTTACCTTCTGGAGTTCTAGTTCTAAACATTTTGTTCTGTTTAGTGATTCAGTATGATCTGGTAGTAGTATACTGTAGACTATTTGTTCTTATGTGAAGAAAGCAGAGTTAGAGATAGTAACTAAGATTAGCATGAATTTAAGGGTCTAAGCAAAACTAAGATACGCTTAAGAAGTCAAATCTGCACTAACCTTACCCTTTGAATATTACTAATACTAGTGAGAAAGTTTTCACCTCAAGCATTATAAGCTTTTTTTTTTTGTTTTAAATATTTCAACAGATGAAAAACAAAGATCATTTCAGAGAGAGAAACTTGCATCAGGTCTTACACCCAGGAAAAAAACCTGCTGGATTACTATCAGCCTCATCGAGTAACATTAACAGCTTGCCTTGAAACTTAAAGGTAAGTGGTCCATTAATTTTAGATCTTTCTTCTACTCTAGGTTTGAGTTTCTTCTTTTTGTCTACCAAAATACCCAAATTGATTTGTGGTTGCAAGAATATTATTCTCCACGTGTTTCTCAGGTCTGCAAAGAATCAGTTTCAAAACCAGTTAGGGCATTCAAATGGAAAAGATGCTGTCCATATAATGAGTTAATCAATTCACAGACATATTACAGGGCTTTAAGTTGAAATAATAAATAAAATGAATCTATTTAGTACTCTTTAAAATGCCTTTCAGTTCAGCAGGGTGACTGGCTGCTGCTCAGTGAAATCTCTCTGCTGCTCTGGAGCCCCCTGCCGTAATGTGAATACATACTTTGCCAATGCCAAGGCAACAGGGGCGGCTGCCTTTGCCTGGCCCCTTCATCTGGAAGAGCTAGCTAATTAAATCCACAGCTGCGAACGGTACACAGCTCTCAGATGGATGTAATATCTTCTATTCTTCATTTTTCCCCAGTGCTAGAACCTTATCTGAGTCTCTCACCCAAACTAAATGATGTTCCTAAAGAAAGTTTTATATTCCTTTGGGAAGAAAGTAGTAAAATGGAGAGTCAGCAAAGTCTTTTATAAAAACAAAAGAAAGGGGAAAAAAAAGGATTTGAAATATTCAAGTATGTAATCATAATAATTAATAAATATTCAAAGTAGAATCCAGAAATGGGTTCATTGTGAGAAACTGCCCCATTAATTGGTGAGCAGCCACAACAAAGATATAAAAAGTACAAGTAACAGGAATCATCCAAACACAGAATCTGAGACCTACAGTGAAAGCATCATCATCTAGTATGATGAAACATCCAGCTTGCAAATACATAGTCCAAATAGTGGGGGTAACAGGTTAGTTACATTTTCAACTCAAGTTAAAATGAACCGTTGGATGACACTCAACTGTGAAACAGGAGAATCTGGATTCTGTTTGCAGTGCTGTGTCTGACTTGTTATGAAATCTGAAGGGGTCACTACTTGACTCTGTGCCTCAGTATCTTTCATTCTTATTCTCGACTCTGGTGAGCTACAGAAGGTATAGACCAGTTCTCACAGTGGGCACGTCTATGCTAAAATCAGAAGAGTAAGAGAGAGGTGTCAGTGAAAACATTCCCAGACTAGCTTTATTCTCACTGGCCTGCTCAACTCTCCTAGATTTTAGTCACCCCAAAAAGCACTCAGGATATCTGGCAGATTTTTGCTTCCTGTGCTGTAGCCCATGTTTCCTGTCAAAGTCCTTTGATAAAGTTCCTTTCAGCTGTGCCTACCAGTCCTTCACTCCCACCACTTAATCACAGTGTGCAAATGCCACTTTGTATAGGTGGCACCTGGATCTCAACCGGATCTCTTAGGTACCTCTTTACAACACATAAAACTAGGTGCTGCTGAAATACAAGCAACTTTCCTGCACCGATGGTTTGTTGATGAACTAGCCCTGCTTTTCTTCAAATTCGGTGTTTAGAAGCATTTTCTGCAATTCTGAGCAAATCATACCCCATCTGCCTAGAGTGTAGATCCCTGCAGTTAGTGTACTGAGCAGTCAGGGAGCCAGTCCGTGCCCTCTACACCAGTCCCTACAGCACATACACATAACGTGCCAGGTAGCAGATGTATTGCCTCCTTGCGCAAGCACTGCAATAGCCACTGCACAGGTGGTTGGTTAATGCCAACAATATGATGCATATTTCCTGTGCTGAGGGGAACGACATCTTTCAGGAATTGTATCAGGCTCTGGCAAAAAAAATAATACAGCCAGGGAGAACATATTTCAATATGAGTGAGCTAATTATAATTTTGGCTCCTAAAGCTTTCTAACAGCCAAAATATAAAGTCCAGCTGGCATGTCCTTCCGCCTGCCTGAAGGAAATAATCCCAATTTATAGCATAATCAAAAATCATGTTTCCATATTTTTGGGGTTTTATAAGTTACTGCCAATACATCAGCCTATGGAAAAGCCTCAGATTGCTTTCCAGGTGATGGAGTGCCAGGAAGAAAAAGTTTCAATGTATACACATTTTACTGCCTCTACAGTGGTTTAAAAAGCAGAGAGGATTGCCGGGCTGGAAGTAAGGGGAAAAGAAACATCAGTCAAGTAAGGACTTTGTGAATCACATAGCCTTGTTCAATTAAGGAGCCATTGTTAATTTTCAGATTGTCATAAAACCACTGGAGAATTTGACACAATTCAAAACCCAATTACAATAGAATGAAGAGGGGATTGGGCAATCAGTTGAAATGAAATCCAGCCCACAGAAACAAAATGTTGCAAGAAACTACCCTGAAATATGCTGGGAGAATAAAAGGCATATGGAACTGAGCAACTGCGCACATATAGTCTTTTAAAGACCAAGGTTATTTGGCATGAAGGCAGAGGGTGTTGCATAGCACTGAACATGGTTTTGCCAAGTACATTTGGTCTTTGTTTCAGTCAATTATACGCTAAAAATGTTGATATTAGCACAGATGTACAGGGAAGTATGTTTTTCACTCACTATACCTATAGTAATAAATAAATAAATAAATAAATGAATAAATTTCAGAAAAATACTATCTTACTACTTGCCCTGAAATAGCATTTTGAGTACACACCTGCAAGGGCAGATAAATTTTTCTACATCTCATAACCAAAACACTGCACCACAAATAGCAGTTTGCAATGATCAAAACAGCATTCATATATCTATTTTTAAGTGATGTTTCTTTAGAGATATAATTATGATTTTGATTACTTGTGCACTGATGTAAACTAAATGAAACGTATTCTAGGTTTTATTGAAAAAATGTAAGGGACCAATCCTACAAACTTTATTAAAATAAGCAAGTCTTAAATAATAAACAACATAAACTTCAGCATGGTTCTTTATGTATGTGAGAAGTTTATGTAGTAACCCTAAATGACTTAAAGCCTCAACATGCGATCTTGATTAGTGATCTCGCAAACCAAGGATAGGAAACCACATTTACTCTTTGGCTGATAGTCATCTTTTGGGATCTGTAGTATCTAAAGAAGTGTTGTAAAGCTTAATATGAGTTCAGGTTCTGAGACTGGAAGTCGAATAGGGTACACCTCCTGCCTTCTATGGTGCATTGTGACTTGAATGCAATTTTCTTCGCCACACTCATCCACTTTACATTTGTATGCTCAGGTATTCAAATACCTTCAGTTTAAGTCAATACTTGTCCAAGCCATCCTCTCTGACACCAGAATCTAGATGGAGAGGGCTTTGCTAGCCAAGTGCCTGAAGAAACTGCTAGTTTCAGCAATTTCTTCAATTGCAGAAATTCTGTAACATTCTTTCAGTAGTTAAAAACTGTGCAAACTTAAAGCATGCTCTGGATGGCAATAAAGACAGAATGGAAACCTGCCTCTACACGCTGCCTGCTACTTCAGCCTTTGGCCTTTATATCAACAAACCTTCCAACTGTTCCCCATGCCTCTCCTCAGTGTGCATTACATAATTACACTATAAAGGGTGTAGATTGAAGTACCAGTATTTTTTTACCTCTTAGTTCAATCTATTGCTATATTATCATGACATATATACCTCTTATAACAGTGAAAAACCTATCAGTCCCCAGTACCAATACCTAGTTATTTACTAGCAACTACAGCCAGAACCCTGATTTTCTCTCAGGATCCCTGAGGATTTTCTCTCTTATCAGTTAAATACAAAATTCCATACATCTTTATACCTCGACTGTCTGGGTATCTTAACTATATGTCCTTTTGAGCTAACATTTCCTTGGTAGGGATCAAGTTTGTGGCCAACCAAAGCTGAGGAATAGCAAGCACGCAGGGACAGTAATCATATAGCAAATTTACTGATAAGATTATACAAGTGAGGTCTAGCAACACCATGTAGCAGTGAAAATAGCCTCCTGCATCCAGAGAAAGAGAATACCAGGCCACTGAGTCACATGTTTGGTGGTAATGGTGAGAATAGGGGAAGACAGAATCTTCAAAAAGCCATCACTGTAGGAAGGAATGGACTGGTTTCCATATGGACAACAGCACCTACTGGAGCAACCACCCCTAGCACATCAGAGGTCTTAACTCAGATGAGCTCCTGAGGAAGGATGCAGTTCTCCAGGTCTGGGGCTGCAAGGATTGCCAGGGTCCTCTCCCTGGGGCTGGGGCAGGTGGAGGCAGTGTCCTTGCCCGCAGCAGCAAGCAAGCAGTGTGTCAGCCCACAGTGAAGACAGCCCACATCATCCTGGACTGTATTAGCAGATTGAGGGAAGGGAATAGAGACTCATCACTTGTTAGACCACATCTGTAATACTGTATTTGGGTTTGGGGTCTTTACCACTAGAAAGACACTGGTAAACTGGTGAGCCACCAATATGGTCAGGGACAGAAAAAAAACCAAAAACAAAAACAAACCAACCCCCCCAAACCTGTTGATTTTATATTTTATAAATATATATATATTTATTCTTTATATATACATATATATAAAAGAATTCCACAGAGGCTAACTAACTGCATAGAAACTACCATAGACATTTCTTGACTCACAAGTGGCTGTAGGCTAGAAAAACATACAGGTGATATATTTAATGTATATTTTCATATTTTTCTCTAGGTGGGGTTTGGGGGGGTGCGAGTTGCTACTGTTAGAAATAGGATACTGGGCTAGACAGACATTTAATGTGATTTAATATGAAAGCTTTTATAAAGATTATTTTCAACTGTTTCAGTAACATGCTAAGGTAACTATCTCAAAGAATCCAAATAATTTAGAGGGGTTTGGATTAGCTCCCGTTTTCCATGAGGAAAGTATGAGGTTGAGGAGACTGAAAGACAAGATCAGTCATAAGAGAATCAATCTTCAGACATGGTCCTCGAAAGTCTGAGAACTACCAAATCACTAAGTACTCAAAATTGTGTGCAAAATATGAATAAAATATTGATTTCATTAAAAATGTTAAGGACTACTTAATTCAACAACATTTTATATGTTTGCATATTTATTTCCAAATTTGCATATCTGTTTGCATATATCTTGTAAAGCTGAATGTTAATTATACTTTAAAATCATGTATAAATTGTAACCAAGAATGTTGTATGAATTTTTGAAATGAGACACACTCAAGTACCATTAATTATAAACTGCCATTTAAAGCACACTGAAGCAGACCTCATATTGAAAAAATATTGAGCCCTTGACAAATAAAAAAGGCAGCAAGAGTTATTAACTGGTCCAGCTGATTAAATGGCGTCTCCTACAAGCATAGCACAGATTATTTTTTTCCTCTTTCTCCCCCCAGAGCATGGCTTACTTTTACTCAGAAGAGACACATGACAATTGCCGGCCAAGATAAATACTGTTATATACTGCTGGCATGATACACTGGTTTATAATTTCTGTTTACGGCGATTCTCTTTTTGAAGCTTTCTTCATATAGTAATGACAGTCAGTAATAAGTAACAATAGACAAATAAAACTTTGTGGCTTACTTTAATGGACTAGTGTCAAATGAGATGACTTGAAGTGATTTTATCACATGCTAATGAGATTTGTGAAATGATTTTGAGTAATTTAAAAAGCATTTACACAAGGTCAAATCTCAAGCAGGTTCCAAAAACACAGACTTGCTAAATGTAAAAGGTATGATGATCTGTCACTTAAAGTGGCTGTGCTGGTTTTGGCTGAGACAGAGTTAATTTTCTTCATAGTAGCTAGTACTGGGCTATGTTTTGGATTTGTGCTGAAAACAGTGTTGATAATATAGAACTGTTTCGTTATTGTTGAGCAGTGCTTACACAGAGTCAAGGCCTTTTCTGCTCCTCACACCACTCCACAAGCGAGTCAGCTGGGGGTGCACAAGAAGTTGGGAGGGGACAGAGCCAGGACAGCTGAGCGCAACTGACCAAAGGGATATTCCATACCATATGACACCATGCTCAGTATATAACTGGGGAGGCTAGCCGAGAGGTCGGATCACTGCTCAGAAATAGACTGGGCATTGTTTTTTTTCTCTCCACAGGCGGTGAGTAATTACCTATGTCCAACATGGCTCTGTGTTGTTAGTGAATATTAATTAAACTGTTTAGATCCTCAGGTCAGCTATATTTTTATATATGTGTGTTCAAAGAAAAGCAAGATAGTAACGTGTAGAGCTTAGAGAACTTAGTTCTTAACATTAGCAACCAGCACAGCATTAAGCATAGCCAAAGAGAGCAAAAAACTTCCACTGCGGTTAAAAATGTAATTGACTGAGTTACCAGCCATGTGACACTTTTCTTCCAATGCCCATGTCCTTCACCTACAACTGTGGAACATTTATTTTGAAAATAGGGAAAAGGAAAAGGGTGCTTCTGCTTCTGTGACATTCTGAAACTAAGACATTGCTACAGATAGGAGAGAAGAGGAGAGAGGAGAGAGGAGAGAGGAGAGAGGAGAGAGGAGAGAGGAGAGAAGAGAACCTGACAGGATCCTGTAAATTTCATGGCTGTAATTTTCCATTCTAATGAGGATCTACGGAGAATGAATTACTACAGCACTGGACAGGCAACAAATAGTACTTCCTCCTGATAGATTACACTCTCATGTCATGGTTGAAGCACTAATGAGTATTAGGTAACCCATCTGTTTGTAATAGGAACATTCTGCAGTTCCTGTAATAGGTCTTGTATTGCTATTTTGTTACAGAAGGGTCTACAACTAGATTTTTGGAAGAAACGTGATCCAAACACAGGTCTTTGTTGTAACAAAGTCCCAATTGCATGGATAAGCCAAAATCCTGATTCAGTGCTATGGCACTCCTCAAACTCTGGTATGACTTTAGGTATCTAAGTATAGAATCAATTTCTTTTGCTGAGTTTTCATTATTATAGTTATCTACTTAGGTAAACATGGAAGTAATATGGCAGAATGATTTTAAAAGATTGCAACGCATGCTAAAGTAAAAAAGCTCAACCTTTAATTTCCTCTGTTCCTCCATTATGGTTTGCTACTTTGACACAAAACAGCAATTGTATAAAATTTGGGACTAATAAGTAGGTGGTAGTGTATTAGTTAATAATGGTGCAGAAATGTTAATACAGCAATTCACAGTTTGTGTCACCTTTGTTTAATTTTAGTGTAGGTAGGTAATTCTTTAAGGTCTGATAATAATCGTTGTAGTTTGATATATCCAAGACTTGCAAGACTAACAGAGGTAAGCTAATGTCTAAATAAAATCTTTTTCTTGATTTTTCAAGACTAGTTATCCTCAGATGCTTTAGCAGCAAATAAGTTTCTTAGCTGAAAGTACGAAATCTGCAGCCATCACTTCTTCATTTATGTAAAAAGTACAAATACCAGTGTAGTTGTCAGTGATTTTCATATACAGCATGCCTTAGATAACTGCTTTAAAGTATGCAGCAAAAAGTGGAAGACCTGACAAATGTACTAGCTCTTTACTAATTAGCAGTCTAATTTTCAGTGCGATTCCAAATCAGTGAAAGAAATGGAGACAGAGGAGAAAGAAATGTAATTTTCTCCTTTTTCAAATTAGAATAAAGAATAATTAATATGGAAAAAAATTCCTGTGAGAATTTTTTAGGATGATTGCCATACCTTGTCATTGTAGTCTTTTCAGTAGATAATATTCTGATCACATTTCATGAAGAACTGTGCAAAAATAAGTTTCAAATTTTACAGGACATTTTAGTGTCATTGATATTTGTAAAATAAGGTATGTACTTATTGCAAATACACTTTTAAACCATTAAAATATTAGGTACACGTGGTTGGAAATGAGCTATTATCCTGTGCTTGCCAGGTACTCTACAATGTGTGTCTCCTAGTCTTCGTTCCTCAAAAGGTGCAAAAAAGGCCATGGGCCTTAAAAGATAGCCTATCAACTTTTGGACTAGCCTGCTGGCTGCAGTTGTAGCCATGATAAAAAGAGATCTCAGGCAGAATTTTCTGCATTGCTTCCATTTTACAAGAAGCTCTCTGAACATAACAGTGATCCACAAAGGAAAACATAGGAGTTGTGCTCTTTTGCTGGCTTTGTATATTTTACAGAATGTCAAGACAACATTGTTTCACAAGATGCTTAAAATCTTATTTTTTGCTTTTTGAAATACAAAGGGAGACCAGGTTTTGCTCAGCACTACTCTGAGGGGATAGAAGTGCTGAACCTTTGTCTTTTTTTTTTTTCTCTCACAACTGTTGTTGTTTAGCGTTTGAGGCATACTAAATATACTTTTGTTACACTTGTTACAAACTTGAAGATAGCATTTTATGTAGTGTATTATCAATTACTCCTGCTCAGCTCTGTGAATTCTGCCTGGACAAATATAAGGATATAATATATAGAAAGATTGTGGTGACAGTCTACCTTTTCATGCACCCTCACATGCAGAGAAAGCACTAAAACAACAAGAATTCATCCAATGATGTCAGGAAAGATAGTCTGTAATCTTCAAAAGCTTGATTTTTGCAACTACCAGGTGAAGCTAAATGTGATAATACTACTTCATCCTCAAACACCCTGTTCTGTAATGTGTAAGCAGTGATGCCAGCATTGCAAAGGAAGGGCTGTATGACCGTTATAGTGATCCTATCACCTGCTTTCTAGCTAAGTGTTACTTTTTCAATGTTCATAGAAACACTCACAGCAGAGCCTGTCCAAAACTCAGTAGCAATCACCCGATATGTTTAACCCTGTGTAGCTTTGGATTTTTTAAAGTGACCATGTATTTCATTCTAACATGAAATTAAAATTAGGCTTATGAAGAGAATGAGAATATGGGCAATAGGAACCATTCATAAGTTGGATACGATAAAACTTTTGCTGAATGTATGGAGGGTTGGCAGACTCTGAGAAATTCCTGTGGACAGATCTACTCTGAGCAATGTGATCAAGGAAGGGGCAGAATCAATGTCATTGTGTATGTACACAATAGAACAAAGTCTTAACTACATAGAAATAGGTTTTCCCTCTTTTCTTTCCCAATATTGAAATGTCTAGTTTGATGAAGATAAAACCAATGCTACTGGCTTATTCAAAGATCAGTCAGTTGTACTAATAGAAAAGGCAGAGTTCTTTTGCTTTGAGAAGTGCTTGTGCAACATACAACACCAGCAAAAGCACAAAGTTCAATGCCACTTGCTTTTGCAGGATCGCTTAATTTGGCTCTAAAATATGAATGCATTTATGGCTTTGTAATCTAGTTTTCAGATGAGTATTGCAAGTTAACTGCACACACAGCCTCATACTTCCAAATGTTGTGCCGATCTAATTAAAAGGAGCAGAAAATGAAGGTTGCTTCCTTAATGCAAGATACTTTTCTAAAAGGATCAGTATATGATCATAAATGTATCCATAGATATACAGATATCCAAATATATCCATCCATAGAGTAACTGGCCGAGTTGAAACCAACAAACTGGGAACTCTGAATTTGGGATTTTCCCCAGCTGTATATTGGAATCGCCTGGAAACCTGTGTCTTAGTCATGTTCTGAAAATTATTTCAGCTAGGGGGCGTTCAACTAACGTTTTTTACATGGCTGCACTTTTGACATGAACTTGTTAACAGCAGATGTGAAAAAAAGTCTCTTGATGAGAGCTATAAGAGAAAACCCCTAATACGCTGTGCTGATGTTAAATTTTTCCATTACTCTGTGTTCAAGGGCCTCCAAATTCCCCATGAAGTTGTAGCAACACAAGTAAATAAGTATTAGAATCTCATACAGAAATCTTCCTGCTATTTGTTCATGCTATAGCCATACTATAAGCACTCTAATACAGAGTTCTCCTATTGTGAATGTGACAGTGATGTGCATTATACCAAAACAACGAAGCCATAATCCACAGAACAGATTACAGCAGCAACAATTTTGCCAGTATAACTTCATGCACACAAAACTTCTACTGGCATAAAACAGAGATCATATCTCATGTTACCCCTGCTTTCCTACTTGTTAGAAGTGACAGCAGTAGCATAACTATAACCTTAAATATTTACCAATGCAATTATTTTGAGATATTACATTTGGGGTATTTACAGGGGCAAGAGCTTCATATCAGTTCAAGCTTGGCTTCCCCAAGCACATGTCACATGTGGCTCTGGGGCACCAGCACCTGCACATTGCTGCTTAAGTTTCCTTGGTGGAAGGAAGTTAGAGGCAGTTTCATCACATGTCCACCCACCAGGCTCTGCAAGAGCAGAACAGTTATTCCTGCCTCTTCAGTGTAACCAAAATGACTGCATCAGCACCTTTCAACTGGCTGAAACAAGGGACTCGGAGTTCAAAGTGTCGGATGTCTCTAAGCATGTACAACCTGGACAATCAACAAACAAGACAAATAAAGGTCTATAAGCATGGATTAGATAAGGGTACCTAGGCACTGAAGTAAGGCTAGTTGAACGCTGACATTTGCCTGCAAAAACTGTATCAATACTTAGGATTCTCTGACTGGCTTGTCATAGGCTTAGCTGACTCTGTGTTGGGGCAGGGGGTCTGGTTAAGAGAATGCCATGATACCCCTTTGGTCAGTATTGTAAGAGGTTTTTTTGCTGCCATCTCCCCCTCCGCAGATGAAGAACACAGGACAATACACATTGCAGCAGGTGACTCATTATATTAGTAGATGCCCTGTATTATATTTTATATATAAGAATTTCCATAATTTCGTGGGTGCCACTTTAAGAAACAAAATACGCTGAACTTTCATTGTGCTGTGGGAAGCAAAGCTGAACAGCGCATCAGCAGTTATGGTATTACATATGGACTTTTGCTTCCTCCTGGGAGTTGTTTCCCTTAGAAACAAAGCTGATTCCCATTTTCCACTTTGCTGATAGCGCTGTTCCTGCATAGTTTGTACTGTGGTAGAAACTATTGTGCACCCTTCCCTCTCCCTCCCACCTCTGCATACCCACACACTTCCTCTTTTCCAGACAAAAGCCTTTTCCAATTATTTATGGAATTTCACAAAATTATATTCCATATCCTTATATAGTGATAAAAATTATTGAAGAATTAGTTCCAAAACATAATTTAAATAGGGAAAATATAATTGTTATCCAGGAGCTATGATGCTATGAACTTTGTATTTAATCTTCACAGAGTCATGAGAGAAAAGCTTTTGGGGAAGATGGGCTCCCATACCAGTTCTGGTTGCACTACCTGGGGTGAAAACAATTTGATTTCAGAGGATCACTTATACAACGATTCCAGAATCAAAACTTACTATGAATTCTGGTTACCTTCAGATATTCCCAGTTACTGTCTCATAGAACTACCGCTTGGGATTCAGTTCACAGTCTGCAAGCAGTAACGATAGAAAATCAAGACAGGGCAGGTTATTACAGCATAGCTATCAGACTCCTTGAAAATACACTATATAACCTTTAGAAAAACAAGCTTCCAATAAACACAAGAAGCAGGTTCCAGTCTATGATCAAGAATTCTCTCATCTCTTAACCCTGGTTCACAGGCTAATGAGACTACTTTGAGAAAACTGTCTTTAAGTGTCTCCCCCTTTATCCTTTCCAGAATTCTGCAGGCTGTATGGCTCATTACATGTTTCTCATAATGCTGACTAGCCCCTGCCATGATCTGTCTCCTTGCTGCCTGAGTGCAGGAACTCCTCACATCAAATTAAAGAGCCAGAAGCACAGGACAAGGAGGTGGCAAAGCTCACTGAGTCTACAGGGAGTAATTGTACTTTCTTAAAGGGAAGTATTTAATCTACTCGGGACATCTGGAAGATGTACTTCCTGGGAGAAGGTGGTTCAGTGCTCATAGAGGTGCTAATATAAACTGTATATAAGACTACTGTTGTAATTTTAAAATTAAGAGATATCTGGCCAATCTTTCAGCCTTTCCACTCTCCCTAAGTCAGTAAGTATTTTATCGTTTTTAAAGCTTTGCATTGACACAGTGCCGACCAAAGGCAAACAGTACAAAATACAAGCACAGACGCATGTCACAACAAAAATAGAATGGGGAAGAAGTGCTACAATGCCATTGAAAACATTTCCAGGCCTAATTGAAAAACAAAAAGACGACAACTTTAGACGGAGTGAATTCTCCTTATCCTAGAAAAAGGAACAGATTGAAACCCAGACACTGGAAGAAAAACAGTGCCACACAGTACTACATGAAAAAAAAAGTCTTAGCTAAACTCAGTAGCACTTTGTAAATGAAGATTGAATGAAGAATTGCAAGCAACTGAACACTGAAAATTACTGACTTTTGTTACAATCTGTAAGAAAATAGCACTTGAAACCGGAGGCAGAATTTTTTTGTAACATCTTATGAACTATTAACTTGGTTTAAAACATCAACCCCCCCCCCCCACAGAACAGGAGTGGAGTACTTGAGATGAGGGATTCATGGGGCACTGCATTACAAAACAGAGCCACAAACTTCTCTGTGATTAGCACAAGGCGGTGGAGCAACCCTTGATAATCAAGCCTCAGAACAGGATCAGGCTAAGACCAGAGAGAACTCTTCTTGCCAGTAGCAACCCTATTAGGCAAAGCACCACCATTCCCTCCATTTCTAAATAATAATAATAATAATAATAATAATAATAGATTATGCCTTTCTTTTTGAAGAAAGAGTTTTCAAACAGCATGGTGGAGCTTAATCAGTGCTCACTGTAAGCCTAGGTCAACTTTCAGTGAATTCAACAAGAGGATTTTCCTTTTACATTAATGGAGCTGTAGTAGGGCTCACTGAGCTGAGTTTACAGAGTACATCCCTGTAAATGTAGTCAAGTTGAAAACAATGGCACTGCTCATACAAGTAATGATCATTTTGTGCAAGTAATGTTTATAGAAAGCATAGGAAGTGTTCAGGATACAGCCCTATTGATAGCTTTTGTGGCACAAAATCATCTTGGCAAAAAAGAATAAGGCTGCATATACTGAAGTTTAAAAAAAGAGGAAAATATAGTTTGCTATATAACAGACAAAACTAGAGAGTGTCTTTGGATAGCTCCTTATCACACAAACCCCAAAATATCATGGAAAAATTTGCTCAGCAGTTTCAATCATCCATCCAGCCTGAAAATAAGTGTTATTCATTTCATAACAATTTGTGATGGTTCTGAAACAATAAAGAAAACATGCAAATTACATCAATACAATAAAGACTTGATTATGCAATTGCTTTGCCTATTTCACTGCAGCAATAAGCAAGCAAATAGAGACTGAATGGAGCACAATTTAGCAATCTACTGCAAAAGAATATTCACTTGTGTTACTGGTTCAGCTACTTAAAATAAATAATTTTGATAAATCATCATTATTAGAGGATCTTATTTAATGAATTTTCACAAGCCACATCACAATGATCCCGAGACCAGTTTCATTGTGTTTGTGCTCCACTTCCAGATATTCAAGACAGAGTTGTTTTGCTCTCAAAACACAGCAGAATACTTCTTACAAAACATGTTCAATAAATTTTTAAGGGGTCAGCATTCCATTTTTCAGAACTAATATTTTGAAATAATCTTTCCTAAGTACTAAGTGAGAATACTTAAGCATATTAGAATTTACAAGTATATTTTAACTTCATTAGAGCCAATGGAAGTTAAGTACAGGCTTAAGTGTGGGGTTTTTTCCTGAATGAGGATATTCCATTGTAATTTAGATTAAGACTGAACAACACTGATAATTATATTTCAGGCAGCTTTCAGAGTGCACATACCAAGATACTCTGTACAAAACATGGCAATATAATATGCTAATAAACTCAGTTATTTCTTTTTTTCCTGCTGTGGCAAGAAAAGATACTGACAATGCTGTTTATGGGGCTGATAGGAAAAAAAAGGTTCCTTCTATTCACCTGGATGAAATCTAAGAGAAGCTTTCTCTTCCCTGGTTCCTCTTCCTCAGAGCCACGAACATTCCCACACGACTATGGGTGAGAATCCGCATTTAAAATTTGATTCATTAATGCTGCTTGAAACATCATTAACTCATCCTTCATGCTCTATGAGCTGCGTCAGAAGGGGTCACAAAGTACTGGTGCTGGCCAGCAGCCAGTGACAGCATGGCGAACAGCCAGCCATTCTGCTATGGACTGGAGGGGGTTCCTGAGAGGATTTTAGAGTTCTTCTGTATTTCCACCTCTATTACAACCCAAGGTCTCCTGCAGAGTTCGCATGTACAGGCTAAAGATACAAAAGGCCATGCTCCTCTTGCTGTATTTTTATGTTGTTGACTAAGTTATTTGTTCACTGAATGCTTTCATAAAGTAACCAAATCAGCAGTAAAATTTTTATACAGTTTCATGCAGCTTAAGTGTGCAAACTTTTGGCCAAACCATATCCACACATCACTTTGCAGAACTGATAATTTAAGGTAATTCCTGCTTTCCTTGCAAGCTGAGAAAAACAAATATAGGAATTAATGATACTATCTTGTCTGAGTTCCTTTCTTAGGAGGAAAATAATCATCTTTGCTACCGTTTCCTGTACTTTTTCTTACAAATGAATTACCGGATTTGGTCCTAAAGCATTCTGTAGCAAGATTTGGAAAATTTTTACATACATTATGAAATGACACCTAGTTACATATGGCTTCCAAGAAAATTAATTAATCAGAGCTTGTATAGAAGAGAAATAGGCAGTATGGGCTATGAAGAAAAACAAAATGCACTTTGCATGGTACAACAAAAGTCAGCAATATCACAAATACATCATTCTCTCATGCATATTTATAAAGATCCATATGTAGAAGCTCCCACCCACAAATGCACAAAACACAAAAATGCATAGTTCTTTCAGAAATGGACTTTGTATAATCTGATAGAAAAACTTCACTGTGGCATACTTGAAAATAGATTGAAAATTATTGCCCCACTTTGAACATTTCCTGAAATGCACTGTAATATCAGTACAAAGCTGACAGCATCAATCAGGAATCTTCAGAGATGCTTCATTTGATTTTTCAGAGAGATGAGAAAGCAACAAAGTGACTGGACCAAGCAATTCCAGATACTTACAGCACATTAATCAATTTGAAATGAACTCCTTTTGTCTGCAGCTGTAATGGTTTAGAAGACATTTCCTAAACAAATAGATATTTTCTTTTCTATTACAACTGATCAAACTCTGAGACTTATAAAAGAATTAAAAAAAACCACCACCAAACAATAATAGTATTTTTTTTTATTAAAAAGCATGCTTACAAATGTGAAATCATAGTTACAGAAGTTCAAATAAAGCTTATTTTTTAAATTCTATCTGACCTTGGATTTGACAAAACTGTATATGGGTCAAGATTATGAAAAGGCTTCCATTATGTGAAGTTATCTAAGTATTGTTCAGACTGGTTTTCAGGATGAAATACTAGCTGAAGTTTGTATTTACTTCATGCACAATCACTTTAACCTTGCTATTTGCACAGCAGATGTCTTCTTCACAAGACTACAGAAGCTATTGACTATAAATCCTGATAAGATAAGCTGTTCGTTCCTTGCTTGTCAGAGTGCTCTAAAAAGTCGCATAAAAGAAAACAATTACTGAACTGAGGCAAATACTAAATGCTGATCCTAGAGTTCTTCTGGCAACTTCCATAGGACTTCTGTCCAAGTAAACCCAGCAAAATTAGAACTATTACACAGAACTATTATATATATTATTCACTTGTGAAATTTAATTCGTATGAATGCCAAAACTGCAGTTACAATTTATTCTAATTGGCACCATTTCTGAAATCTCAATAGTTAAAAAGAAGATGAAATGAGCATAGTAATTCAGCTATCTCCTTTATCCTTGCATCTACCCATTCAGTCATCAGTGACACAATGTGTGGCTAAAGCAGAAGTGTGAAAGCTTGTATTCCCCATCCTATGGGGGAAGAGAGTGGCCAAGACTGCCAACTCAATAGTTCAAATTAACAAAAGCCACCACTGGATGCTTTCCACTATCTCTGGAAATAGTTTTGGAAAGCAGGTTCCATTCATCTTTCTGTGTTACTGAGTTGATTAAGGAAGTTTGTTCCACTTAGAAAAATGACACCAAATCAACACAAGAAGATGGATTGAGGGCTCAGACCTCCTGTTAAGAGCAGAAAGGTATGAAAAATACACAGCAGATGGTATTTTGCACATGTGTGTGTTCACAATAACGGTTAAAAAAACCCTAGATGAGGTGCACTACCCTGCAGAGATGGAAAGATTGCTTCTTCATCTGGAGAGTTATTAACATGCTCAGAAAAACATTTCTAACTGATCCCAGAAAAGCTTGGCATTTTTGACTTTAAATTAGTTGCCTTCAGAGAACTCACTATAAGGAGAAAAGTCTATCTTCTTAATCTCTGTCCACAAGGTGAAACAGAAAACCACCACTCCTGTTATTTCAGTTGTTTTCTACAAATGAACTTTCTAGAAATACAAACCTGATTCTACTTTTAATTCTGTGAAGCTAATGAGCTGCTCCTGAACTTTCTGAAGTTGATAAGCAGTCAGGCTATTTTCTAGGGCAAAACTGACTTTCTGTGGGATAGTAATTCACTAATGCTAAACATCAAAAGATACATTGTGATTGAAGGTCTTTTTCACAGGATTCCATGCTTTGGCCTACAATATTCTACAGCCTTTAGACATCTGGGAATCTCAGAACAAACAGAAAAGTTAACTGCAACCCCACCTTATAAGAAGACTTAATGGATAAAATAAGCAAATAATTGGCCAATCACACGAGAATGCCGTATGATAGTACCACCTTTAAAGCATATGTGCATAGGGACAGGCCTCAACATTAGAATTACTATACATATGCTGTTCAGCTAATCTGTGTATACCTAGTTCAATAAATTGGATTTACTCAATTCATACATGGGATTCTGCACTGGCAAGACCACAGTCACCATTCGTGTGCTGCAGTTCAGTCTCCTTTGCCTGCATGCTGTTGTCAAAGCCTTCTGAAAAGCAGAGATTCCCTACTGCACTTTCTTGATTAAAAGAAACAGAAATCACAGAAGCATGCAATCTCTACTATACCCTCTTTAATACTTAATTAGCTATCCAATCAAAGAGTGAAAGCAAGCAAGATGATATGACTGACTGAACTGATCCACTTGGACTATTATTTATCACATTGTTGTTCTCCAAGTGACCACAGAGACTTAACACCATTAATGAAGAGAGCCATTCTTCAGTTTCTTAGAATCAATGTTTAACAGATCTGCTGGTGATTTTCCTAGCTCTCCCTCTCAGTCTTCCCAAATTTCTTTTCAGCAAACTAATTCCCATTCATTTTTGCCAAGTCTTCGAATTTTTACTAAGTTAGAAAAGCATGCCATATCTGTTCTCAGAGACCTCAGAGTCCACAATTTTCCATATCCTCATGTGAGTGGTGGACCCTGCTATTTGAGCACCATGACCCAAGTGTTCTTTCATAATTGCCGCACACAGTAAAGCAATTGTTTTGAGGCCATTTCAAAGTCACCTCTTGTGTGGAAGAGAAGAAAATAGTCATAAGATCAGATACGTAACCTTCTGAGGATGGGAGGTTACATGGCAACAGTGATGTGGGTGAGCCACAGAATTAGGCCTGTAACTGGGAAGCATTCCTAATAGACCTAAAACCAGCAGACTGAATAAATGTGATGGTGCACATGAAATTAAAGATACAGACCTATTTGCAGGAGAATATGTGCAGAAGTAAGTGCCTACTGTCTTATGGCAAATAAACATGACATAACATTATCATTAGAGGAGACAAATTACAAACTCAGTTAAACATGATCTTGATCTATCCATTCTTTATGGCAAAGCGTCATATCAGCCTTAGGAAACAATCTCATTGCTAGAAAGCCACAGGTGTTGTTTCTATTTCTCAGTAAGTTCAGTGCATTTCCTTTAGCCTTGTTAGACTGCTATACCGCCTCCTGGTACACTTTTGTAATACATCACAAGCCTGTTACCTGTTAACAGATACAAGGTCATATGATGCAGATGCATCAGCCTTCCAGACTCCTAAACTGTTCAAATAGATTAATTACCAACTTTTAACTTTGGTTCGCACAAGACATACTGATACACATACAACTGTATCTATATGTATTTTTCTCTGCCTCAGTTCCCACAAATGCTTTTTTTGGGCCTTTAATCAGAAGTTAGATCCCATCTCTTGCATGTTGTGAGCATCATATACAGACTTTTTCCAAAACACTGTTATTAAATAGGACCTGCGTGCTTCAGAAACACATCCTTTCTTTCTGTTGGAGCTTCACCTGATAAGGTTGATGACAAACCTTTCTTTTTTTAAACATCATCTTCTCGCTCTCTTAGCACACACACATACTTGTTACAACATGAATCATAGAATGGTTTGGGTTGGAAGGGACCTTAAAGATCACCTAGTTCCAACCCCCCTGCTGCCGGCAGGGACACCCTCCCCTAGACCACGTTGCCCAAAGCCTCATCCAGCCTGGCCTTAAACACTTCCAGGGAGGGGGTATCCACAACCTCTCCGGGCAACCTGTTCCAGTGCCTCACCACTCTAACAGTAAAGAATTTCTTTCTAACATCTAACCTAAATCGACCCTCCTTCAGCTTGAACCCATTACCCCTTGTCCTGTCACTACACTCCCTGATAAACAGTCCCTCTCCATCTTTCCTGTAGGCCCCCTTCAGGTACTGGAAAGCCGCAATTAGATCTCCCCGGAGCTGCCTTTTCTCCAGGCTGAACAATGCCAACTCTCTCAGCCTGTCCTCACAGGAGAGGTGCTCCAGCCCTCCAGTCAGCTTCGTGGCCCTCCTCTGGACTCGCTCCAACAGCTCCATGTCTCTCCTGTGCTGGGGCCCCCAGAGCTGGACGCAGTACTCCAGGTGGGCTCTCACAAGAGCAGAGTAGAGGGGCAGGATCACCTCCCTCGACCTGCTGGTCACACCTCTCCTGATGCAGCCCAGGACACGGTTGGCTTTCTGGGCTGCAAGCGCACACTGCCGGCTCATGTTGAGCTTCTCATCAACCAATACCCCCAAGTCCTTCTCCTCGGGGCTGCCTTCAATCCATTCCTTGCCCAGCCTGTAGTCGTGCTTGGGACTGCACCGACCCACATGCAGGACCTTGCACTTGGCCTTGTTGAACTTCATGCATTGCACAGGCCGACCTCTCCAGCCTGTCAAGGTCCCTCTGGATGGTATCCCTTCCCTCCAGCGTGTCAACCACACCACACAGCTTGGTGTTGTTGGCAAACTTGCTGAGGGTGCACTTGATCCCACTGTCCATGTCGCCGAAAAACAGTAAATTATTTTCATGTAAGTTGGTCAGTACACCTTTTTCCAGAGATATGGATACTTCCTACACTATATTCTGACTTCACTGACTTAATTCAGATGTTAATGTATCCATATAATACTTCTGTAAACAAGATACACCTCCATGATCTTCATGCTTAGCTCACAAATTTCCTCTTTAAAAGAGCTTCCATCAAAAAAAAGTAAATTGAGACTTTAGCTAACAAGCAGCAGAAGTTTCAAAGGAAAAAGATAAAAAACCCACCAAACATTGCTACATTTCCTAGGAAACTTAATCCCTCCATGCATACTAGTACTCAAACACACCTCTACAGTCCACGAGGACCCATCCACAATGTCCAGTTCTACACTTTAATACACGAATCTAACACTAAACCTGGAAAGTAGACTGAAATATGCTACTTCTGGTGGATATTTGCCTCCATTGCAATCCCTTGTTCTTCTCTATTCCACATCAACTTGCATATTGTAACCCACCTCCTACTCACAGGAGAGGAGGAAAAATTTAAACCCCACATTTCTACTTTGGGAGAATAACAGGACAAAATTCAGTTTAGAGGGAAAAAAAAAAAAGGAGAGAGAGAAGCAATTGAAAAAGATAAGAGTCCTTAAACACCTAAATTTTTTCCTACTATGCCTGGTTCATATCTCCAGCTGCCAGTCTGTCAAGTCTGACAACAACTGCTGTGATAGAAATCTGCTAAAGAAAATAGGATGCTGCGAACAGCCTGTTTAATGAAACAGTGGGAAGCTCACATTAGCAATAAACATAGGAAGTGTGAGAAGTTTTGGCAAAAGCCAAGAAAAGTGCCACTTTTCTGCTCTATACTTGAGCAGTCTGTTCTATTGGTTATCTTTATAATGGAGCCGAGAAATTCAGGACTTCTACATGTGGATTCATAGGTATGTTAATGTAATATCATGTGATTCTACCTGTTCCAGAATAAGAATCCTTTATTCTGATTCAGTTGTTCTGCTTCTAAAGCTTTGATTCATTATTTCATGGAAACGAATGCAGACATGGAGAGCTTGCTGGAGTGGAAATGCGCCTTTCAATGTGGACTTCATTTTTGGTAGCAATAAATCTGGAAGGGAGCACCAAAATAGTCCATGATCTGTTCTGCAGTCACAGGAGAGATGTAATGGAAATCATTTCAGATTAGCAACAATAACAATTGAGTAGAACACTTTTTCTCTGTCAGTAGAGAAATATGTATAAGACAAGAAGGCACATATGGGTTTTCTTTGTTCACAGTACACATCAGTGAAAAGGACATAGTTTATTTCTGGTTAGAGGTGGATCTGAAAATCAGTCATTTTCAGTTAGCTTAGGGGAGGCAACTATAGAAACACCACAGCAGTTGGAATGTTGTACTCAGTGAGAAACATATGAAAGAAGGTTTGGGAAGGAGCTAAACCTGACTGAACTAGAAAAATGCATCTCTGGTAAGAATACACTGAAAACAAAAAAATGCCAAAAACGTTTCTATTTGTTTCATTTGGGGAGATAGCATCTATGTGATGAAAAAGGGCTGAATTATCAGTAAAATTAGATTTTATTACAATCCAAAATGAAAACCTTTAGAGTTTAGCCACGCTAGAAGACCTAGAATCACCTTCTGATGAAGTAGAAACATAGTCATTTGTCCAATTAAGTCACACAATGAAATAAGCAACTTGATACGGTGAAAGATTTAAAATCCAAAATGCCACAGGACAGATTGACAACATCAAAACTTCATGACCTTGGTCTCATTAAGATGGTGCATGAGATCAAAGCCTTTAGAAATTTGGGAGAAATGCAAGCTCTTCAAGTCCAGAATAAAGCTAAAAAAACCCAACCACTCTGCAAGTCATGAACTGTCCTATGGCAGCTGTTCAGAGAAAAGGCTCAGATGTCTATGGATCAGCAGATAGGTACTCTCATTAACTTGCAAAAAAATAAAAAGCCCGCCACTTCTATATACACCCATAACACTTTTAAAAAGACATTTTCTGCTAGAAACCAGGGAAGCATTATAAGAGCAAGGATGAAGAATAAAGAAAAACTGGTCAATACCAAATATTTATTTACACTACATGTGGGTAACAGCAACATTCTGATAAGTACATTTTGGGAAAAAAAAAATAGAAGAGCATACATTAAATATCCTTTCCCTCAATGTACACTTTGAGAGACTGTTTCTTGAGACTTCTGTTTGGCTCAGGCTTGAAACAAATATGTTTCCTCAGAAAAATACGGCATTTTGGATGGGATGAGGAATACAATGGTTTAGATGTTAAGATCAAAATCAGTAGAAAAGCACAATAAAGCAACTCTAGAGAAGAACAGAATCACACCAGTACAAATAATCATAAGGCATACTCTGACAATGTATCTGCTTCAGGAAACAAGAAAGAGTACAAAGATTTCATAAATACATTTTTCATTCATTCAAAGGAAGTTTCTACCGTTTTAAGATAAAGCAATCTCAAAACCCTGGAGTGTTCAGTAGCATAGTATACACTTAAAGTTGAAAATCTAAATAATTTAAAAACATCCCCTCACAACTGAGGATCTCACCAACAGGAAAAAGTGAAGTTGTCCCCGGTCACCTCCAAGAAGATACCTTACCCATGCAACAAATGTGACCAGAACATCATTTTTAACTAGCAAGAAATCTGTACTAGACTGAGAAAACTGGCATTGGTTAGGTGAACCATAAGCCATTTACTATTACTAACATTGCCAAGCAATCCCCTCTGGAGAGTACAGATCTAGGTTTGTAGCATAGAGAGACAAAAATTTGTCAATTGAATCTCGGTAACAGATTAAAGATGGGCACTTCTTAAAATGTGATGTAGATAAAATGGAGTAATCTGTGGCCAGATAATACTAGGAAAAACCCTTCTTTCACAATAAATATAGACCGATTGCCAAAGCAATCAGGACAAGAACCTAATCCCTCCCAAAATTAAAATAGGCATTAACTTGTTTCCAACTAGTTGTAAGAGAAGATGCGTCCTTCTAAATTAGTCTCACTTCCCAGCGAAAACTTTGTTTGGAAATATTAAAAATATGCAATTGTGTATGCCAAATGATTTTTCAATATACAGGATACATACCTGAATTAGCAATACTTACCAAATTCGTGTAAGGTTAGTGTAAAGGCATCACAATTTCAGGTGACAACTGGATGAAAGCCACTATTCCAGACTAAACTTTCTTTGGGATGTGTATTCCAAAGTATTTCAAACAATGTAATTATTCAAGCAGCACTCTTTCTTTTTTCAGTTTTGTAAACCCTTTAGTAGCCACATCCCTGCCTTGACGCTTGAAAGTCACCAGTTTAAAAAAAAGTCACTGATACCTCTCAGCTTCCCCAGTTCAACAGAAGGAGGTGCAAAGGCCAAGGCTTTTTGTTCAGTTTTCTGTCAGTATGGCTGTAGATGCCAATACCAGGGAAGGAACTCAACCACAGCAACACTGATAAAGACTATCTGCAGGAACTACACTCTCCAGAAAGAATAGCCCAAAATCCATCAGGCATTAGGAAAAGACAAAGAGGGGGTACACCTAACTGGCTTTATTGCCTTAGAAGGCCTCTGCTACACAAGAACTACAGAAGATGAAAAGCGCCACTCCAATTCACAGCAATATTAATTATTTGTTTATGCACTATTATCAGGATGTGTTACCTTGTATTTCAAACACTGCAAGTTCAGCCAAAAGTAAAACAGCTGACGTTAAAACATATGCTGCAAGGAAACTTTAGTTAGCATGTAGGGAAGTTGTGCAATTGTGATATTTAATGGGCTTATTTGGCTGGGAAAGGAAGATAGGAACAGCGATCTGCAATTTTAAGTGACCCACCTAATTGAGGAGAGGAAGTCTGGAAAAGTGCACTACAAGGTTTACATGCCATTATTCAAGTGAATAAAGTGCAACTCTTCTAGTGTTATAGAGCAGTTTCTTAATATAAAAGGAGTGAGTATTCAGGCATAGACTAAGAAGTGAGAATTAATTTATCAGGAAATTAAAGGTGTATAAATTATTTATGTAGCAGATTAACCAAAACTGAAAAATGAATGACAAAAGTAAAGGATAGGGAGTCAGCAAGGCCAGTGCATCTGTTACATTCTCAACAACAGCCAACTTTTTTTTTTCCTAATCTTATACTTAAAATTTGCGTTTCAGCTATTTTAGTTCTTTTCCTTTTTCTTGCTTTTAATTTTTAAGTATTTTTGGACTTTCTTTTCCTTCAGCTGCTGGGTGCACAGTTTTGGGCTCCATTCAGAAAAACAATAGCATGCAACCACTCTGAAACTGATTCATTGTTCTATGATCTTGCATTCTTAAGCGCATGAGTTCCCTTTAAAGCCAACTGCACAAGGGATCACAGCAGAGGGAAATATGCAAGCCTCCTCAAAAGCTCCCCTCTTTTTTGTCAGAATGTGTCTTTTCAAGGTGTGCAAAGGAAGATGGCATCAGAGATGTCTGGAAGAAACCTTTGCTTCAATTGTGTCCTTTTGAATTTTCTCCTTATTTTCATATGACTGGGAAACAGGGGTTTTCCACCTTGATTGGCATAAGAACTCCAATTGCTTACAAAGTATATTGACATTAACAAATCATTCAATTTGTTCATTATTATTATGAAAAGTACAGTATCAATGCCAGTTAAGGTTTGAATGAAACAATCTGCAACAGAAACTTATCTCATGTTAGAATGTAAGATGCATCTCAGTATGCTGTACTCAGTACATGATTCACTGTGTATTTTAACTCTTTGTCAAAGAATCAGAGACTTCATCTTTATTGTATTAATTACTTACGCAATCCAGCTTCCCCATTTTCACTCCCAGCTCCAAGGAGAACTCAGACCAAAGGTATTAAGGCACTAAGACCAAGATCTCAAAAGCAGTTCAGACACTTGGACACATAAGGCTTGCTTCCACTGAAGGAAATAGTAAAAATCCTCAGAACTAACTGGAAGAAAAATCAAGGTTTGTACCTTGTCACATGTGGAGTTCCCTTGGCAGAGGACTTCCCATCGAAAAGAAGAACAACTCAGTCTTAAATTCTTGAAAGGAATAATAATTACTAAAGAATAATAACAACTAAAGAAAAGTTATCACATTTAGCAGTTTGCCACTAGATGGAGCAATTTAATATTAAAATATCTATTTATAAAGAAAATCCTCTTGAAGTTTCAGATCTTTCACTAATACAACTTTCCCATTACCAATTTTTTTTTTCCTTTTTGTGCTAAGGACACTTAGAAATACTGTGTCCCTGCAGATTATGCAAGTAAGAAGAGAGTTACATATCAATAAACACAAATGTTTCCATATTTTACCTGTATTACAGCAAAGACTGGAAACAGTGTGAGGTAAACTGCAATTCTAAAGCACTTCAGTTAAGCTATTAATTTAATTTATCCACCAATCTACACCACATAATTTTCAGAAACATTAAGCATTAAGAAATATGAAGCAGTTTATCAGAGTATTATGCTCTCTATGGCACAAGAAAGAGACTCTTGACCTCATTAGCCAGAGTCCCAGTTTACATCAGTTGTACCCAAGATCCCTGTAGAACTACTGTGCCTTCTGTCAGTGCAAGACCAAAAGTTCAACCTATGTCTACCTAAATTTCAAATGTTAATTTCAAACAACAATTTACAGTTGCTGCTATCCAAAATACTTCCTACTAACATCCATCTGTACCTTGTAAAGGTGAGGTGTATGCTTTAAAAAAAAAACAAAAAAACCTATGTTATTGCTGAATGCAGCTCTGAGGCACCAAAGGAAGTAAATCCTCAATGATTACATGGGTCTTACAATCCTTCTTAACTACTGGATTTGCTGGGAAAAAGAGGAAGCAATAAATAGAGTTAAGGACAGCCTGCAAATGGCAACCCCCAACTGACCTCAGCTTCACCTTTTTCTTTTAAATTACTTCTGTTGTATTATACTTATGAAATATTCATATTTTTGAAGTTTGATTTGATAATCTGAATGTTATGAAAACAAGTTATAATATATTGTCTGTTGTATCTAAAGTTTGCATGCCTCATAATACAGTATACAACTTTATGACCCTGCCTATTATTGCACTTTTCTAATATGAAATCAACTTCTACCTGCATAGCAGGTGTAAATAACAACTGGATTTACTGTTGTGTTTAGGTCCATACTGCAAATACATGCTTTTAGTGTCTAACATGCTTTCTTCTAATAATTGTTACTATTATCTACCATGATTAATAAAAGAACAAACATTAGGCTGCTTATGCAACTTTTAAGGTAATTATGTACTTCTGTCCTACAGAATTCAGCTGTGGTTCCTAAGATACTGAGGGCTTATCATTGATATGTCCCCATCATCTCCATCATTATTATGACCACATTCCGCTCAGGTCCAATTAAGCTAAGCTCTCCTACCTCAATCAAATAGTCTTTAAGGACACTGCAGTCCAAGATTGGCCTACTAGATGGATGTCAGGATGGAGCGAAAGAATATAGGACAGAAGGAGGGTAAACCTTATTATAATTTTTAGATTATTACACTTCATTTTCATGCTTTGCTCCATCACTGCACTACTTCCAGTAAGGGGTAGGTGTGTGGAGTGCATGGTGTGTGTAGGGAACAGACAGAAGAAAGCAAGGAACAATTCAAGAGGGAAAGAATGAGAGCACACTGAATTAGGCATTCCATTAGTTGAGACATTTCTAACAGTTGTGAAAAAGCTCCCTTCATTAAAGCTAACATGTCAACATTGCAGCAAGCAAAGAGGTACATGAAGGTAAAGAAAATCCAGGTTATCACATTTCAAATATCAGCCCAGTACACTTCAGCACCCTCCTCCATTAACTGCACTGCAGTGTTTGCCTCTGGCTGACTGCTCCTTGACAGCGTAGATACAGAAAACAGATTAAGGCTCCAAAACACTTTTCCGCATGTTCTTCAGTAGCTTCTAGCCTCATTTTTCTTACAAAGAAGAAACAAGTTCACTAACTGCAAACTACCTGCTAGGCAGCAAACCAACTTGAAAGTGTTTCATATTTCTATTAGAATATCTCATTATGTGATTATAATAAATGATTCAAATTCGAGGCCACACTGACAGTGTGGGATTTCAGTGAATGCATTTCAAGATACTTCGAAGCTACTTAACCCAAATTGATTCAGCTTAGTCCTTTAGACATCCAGTGTTTGCTTTATAACATAAAAACAGGCTAAACTGTAACATTAAGTGTTTACAAGAAAATGTATTACACTTAAAAAAAAAAAAATCACTGGCATCTGGGTATCTAAGCAAATTAAGAGAAACACAAGAATTTTATTGTTGTTGCTCTTTCAGATACCTAATCATTTCACTTTTCAGTCAGAAGAGCCACTCCACAATTAAATTTGCAACTAGTCTTCAGTATAGAAACCTCATCTAAGCCTTTCTACATTGTGCGGATTTTCAGGCAACATGAGAATGAGAATGCAAGTTTATTCACACAAGAGAAAAATGCCTTTGAACATCCTGAAGATGCATGAAAGTTTCAGTTACAGCTAGTTAAAAAGGTGTCCCAGTTGAAATGTGATTAACTTCCCTGCTCACCCCCATTATGACCATCGCACTCAAAGCAGGGGGTGGGGCAGGGAAGTAGAAAAAAAAAAAAAAAAGAGAGATACTATTCTTACTTCCTGGCTTATGCTTAAACAACAGTATATTAAGTGCAATACACTGTAACAAGCCATTTCTGAACCACAGGGTTCAAAAGCAGTGGAACTGAATCAAAGCAATATGAAGATGCACTAAATTACACGAGAGCAAGTTTGTTTGCCATAGCATGGGAATAAGAGAATTGGAGGTAGAAGAAGAGAGGGAGTGAAGAAAAGGAAGAGAGAAGGGGAAGCAGTAACATATATGGTACCAGCCCTAAAAATGTTTTAATGTCTTTCCCTTGATATTGTTTGATGCAATTGTCGTTTTCTCTGAAAGTTCTTAAGCTCTCTTCTGTCCTGGGGATGTCAGTCCCAGCAGAGCAAGGAGAATGCAATTAGAGCTAGCTATAAACCTGCCTGGTAACTCTCTTGTTTTAAGTGTTCATTAGATGAAGATAAATCTGCCCTTTTAATTCAGAGACATTGCATACTAAGTACAAGTTAATAACTACCTAGGACTTCAATCCCTGACAGAGTTACACATGCAGGCTACAGTCTCTGAGAAGAGATAAAGACATGGAGAGAAAAAACAGCCATCAAGTTAATCATGACCAAAAATCATTACCATCTAAGACTGTCTGATTAAGTCTGTTTCAGGATCATTTGGCATAGTTGTTTATAGTGTCCACAAACATATTAGAGCTGAAGAAAACTTTGATGTATGGACACTACATCACTATAGCTGTACGTGTTTTCAGGCAAAGGACTTAGTTCTTGTTTCTGTCGGTCTTTAGATTTCAAAACAGCAAATTAAAATTGGTTGAGAACAACCAAAAGTTCACAAATCATAAACTTCCACAACACGGTGAGACCAATGTGTCAGTACCATGACACAGAGGAGAATGGACACAGTCTTCTGCCTCTTGCACACCCTGCTGGGAGCTGTTAGCAAATCTGCAGTCTAGTATTGCTGGCAGCAACAAACTTTCCAATGGCAGGTCAAATCCCACCTTAGAAGTACACAACAGAGAGAACTCTGCAGCAGCCTTTCAAGCACAGATCTCCTATGTAGCAAAGATTTCTCTGGGGATGCCCATGTCTGACTCATCTTTTGCAATACATTGCTCTTTCCTTCAAATGCAGACTGGGACTTCAGCTATGTTGTGACTCTCAAACTCTTTGTTCTACATTTGCAAAGGCTTTTGTAGGAATTTGATTTTCCTACAATCATGGAAAGTTGCACACCCTAAAGCTGCATGTGAAAATGCTTCAATTATCTCCAAAGCCCCAATTTTCTAATGTCTACTCATAGCAACTTCAGGTCACAGCCACCTACATTTCTTCAGAAAGTCAGTCTTCTTCATAACAGGGTCACATATTTTGAATCACTCTTGAATGCATCTTGCCTTGGTTTTGTAATGAACTAAGGTACTTTAGATTAACCATCATTTGAATTAACGTGCTTGCAATTGACAGAAATGAAGCAGTGAGACCAGGAACTACCCAAAGATATCGTTACCTTGCTTGTACTGATCTATTCTTTACATTCTTAAAAAACAAGGCCTTGATGTTGCCAATGTTGCATCAGACCCTATTCACTTCAGTGGATTCAATGAAAGCACAAGAGTCCATCTGTGCAGAGCTCACTGCAGAAACAACACCGAGTATGTTAAGCTTGATCCTATAATCAAGTTTAATTAGAATCACTGGGACTTAGCATAGGTGTAAAGATCTGTCATGTTGATCTACTTGTAGGATCACAGCCTTAATGTAAAGATATAAAGCATGTTGTTATTACTTCAAATAATCCAAGTCGATCTCCTTTAAAGAAATAAGGTCTGATCTTACAAGCTGGTTCTGCACAGGTAGGGCACTTCCTCTCCACAGAGTTCCACTGACATTAACTGGCATAAGGCAGGTTTTTCCTTGTAAGAGAAGGAGAGAAAAGAAGAACAGGAGGCACTAACAGGAATGAACCTCTTTCCCCTGGAGCACTCTTTTCTCACTGACTGCAAGTCTTCCCAGGGTCCAGAATTAATAAAACAGATAGT
The DNA here is from genome assembly GCF_028858705.1 of Grus americana. NCBI lineage: Eukaryota > Metazoa > Chordata > Aves > Gruiformes > Gruidae > Grus > Grus americana. The sequence continues at coordinate 18,801,873 of NC_072859.1, read as the reverse complement.
AAGATAAGGTGGGGGGTTTTTTTGTTGCACTCCACTCCTCACAGCATCTGCTTACTTGGCTGGGTGATAATATGCCTACACCTAGCCCTGGGTAATAGTACGTAAACACAGAAGACAAATTTTAACTAGAAAGTGTGTGGCAATTGCTAGCAGAGTTATAATTACATCACAGTAATCCACTCAAAAGTTGTAAGATTAGCTATGTAATTAAAAGAGTAATAAGGAATAGTTTAAGAATATGCAAAATTTGCAAGCACCACAAGAGCTAAATAAACTTACAGTCATTTTAGCTTTCTGTTTATAACATGTCATTGTCTTGTCCTCTTCAACGTCAGTGGTACATCAGTAAGACCCTCAGAGAGGTCTCGCGCGCGCGCTCTCAGAAGCCTTTTCTTACATGGAATTCCTTTTAAGAAATCTGAGTGAAAGGTGGGTAATTAACTTCTAAGAAATACTATGGAAGAAGTGAGTTTTCAAGAAAGAAAACAACATTCTCAAGCTAAACGCATTAAAATTATCCACACCTTTGATTTTTTTTTTCTTCCTGTTTGGCATTTTCTTTAATAAACACCAGCAAGTAGCTGATCTAAAAAAAAAATTATAATATTAATTTCTTTTTTATCTCAAAGTTTAACCTGATCTAGACACATTTCCTTCTAAATCTATTGCAAGACTTATTATTGGAAGCTCTTTAAAGAAAAGATTTCTTCTATTCCCACAATGATTTGAGAAGCAAAACAAGAAGATGAAAAGTACTATTCTTCATTAATATACTATTTTTTCAACATCTCCAGGCTGAAGTAAACAAAGAAGGCAAAGATGTATGCATTCTCCTGTCTCATTTCTCCTGTGCCTGATAGGTCCAGGATTTCATAAGATCTTCAGAGGATTCAACACAGAAGGACAACTATGGGAATACAAGAGTAACACTGCTATGTCTAGAAGTCAGGGAGAACAAATGGTTACATTATTTAAAATTTGTTGTGTTTTGGGGGTTTTTTTTGTTTTTTTAACTAATGCTGGGACTCCATTTCTTTTAAATACTTGTCTTTATTCCTAAGCAAATCCTTAATGAAAATGCTACCCTGAAGTAGACTTGAACTGTGAATTTTAGCAGAGAGAAAGAGAGGGAATTTCCTTTAACAGATATCAATATTACTTTCAAAATTAGCTAATATTTGCCCCGCCCCAAAAGGTCACTAATGCCTAGAGCTTGTTCTGTGGAAAGGAAAAAAGGTGGTGGGCTGGCCTAGTATTGCTCTGCCCCCACTCACCTGTAAACACAGTGCATGTAGAATGGTATCTATTTTTTTCCTTCCCAAGCACATCTCTACATTGTTGTCCCTCTAGAATACATCACTAATTTAAACAGTCAAGATTAACCAGAAGCTTAAAAAAAACCTTACCTTTTCCTGGTAGAGTCTTGCTGGTAGGAAGTATAATAATGTCATAATTAACACTCGTCTGGTGTTCTTCACATGCCCTCAATCCTCATTTCTACATGCATCACCAGTGAAGGCAAGCTCTTCCTTAGGTGATTTATAGCACTAGTTAGACCTATTCTAAAAAATACCCTAGATGCTTACAGTATCCTGGATATTTTTCTAAAGAGTTTTGTACAATGCCCAAGGGTTCACAAGGTGTGCTTTGCACCACCTGGAACACAAAGTCTCAGCTATTTACTTTCCTAGGTCTTTGGGACAATGACTTTAATAACACAACCTGAAGAAAAGAAATAATTGAAGGTATTAGCCAATGGCACTGACATCCCTTTCATTCAGTTTGTTTTTCTAGCATGTTAACTGAGTGTAGGAAATAAGCTAACAGAATAATGGCTGAAGAAATAGCATTCTGATGTTTTAAGGCACAGGCTGAACTCAGGATTCCATATAACACTAAATTCTTGGACTTACATACTTAACTGCCTTCTATTTTGGGACTTACTTGGAATGTTCTCTCTTGCTCAGTTATTCACTGTCACAGTACTTAAACACAGAGTTACAATTGTCCAGCACCGCCTTGTGTTTTCCATAGTCTTGAGGAAGGATGTTTAAGTATCAGAGATTTAGCTAAGATAATGTTGTTTTTTCAAATCAGTTCCTCTTTTGATTCCTGTACCACTACACTTCTATCAAAGAATCTAGGACTTTGTCCTTTCAAGTTGTGTAAATAACATTGGAAATACAAAAAAGCTTATAGGTCCTGCCTTGACAAGGATAATATGTTTCAGGCTACACTCAATGGACAGGCTAGGTTAAGCATGAAATAGACAGCTGCCTGTTTAGACAGAATCTTCACTAATTTTGTTGACACCCACTCATACATCTACGAATTTTCTTTAGGGGCACAATCTGTGTTTCCCTCTGACCACATCTTGTAAAACATACATGCTAGCACATTGACTCCTCCTCCCTTGCAATGGGAGCAGGCTAGTAGACAAGCTGCAGTAATGGACCACATATATGCTGCAAGTATACAAAGTCACTAAATCACAGCAATCCAGCCACTTCTGATTACTTCTATATACCCTTAAACATTAAACAAAGTTTAGCATCATTCTATCATGCTCAAAATTAGGAATGATTGTATGAATATCTGTCTTTGTCCCCCTGCCCCCACCTTCGTCCACAATGTGCCCAAAATTGCACCATGCTCCACAAGTAAAGCCAATTCATGCCTTCTGACATGTGGCTGTTAAACTGAAACTACTTCACACAACTGACAGCAAAGCTGTGGTAGCACAGTTTTTACTGGATAATGTAAAACTTTGGCTATGAGGAAAATTGAGCCAGGAAGTCTGGTAAAGAATAACTAGGATTCCTCCACACAGCCTTTTTCACAATTGAGTAACATGAATGATTTCTGAAATTCTCCTTGGTTATAACTGAGGTATGAGTTACGTACCTTGTGGCTCTTGATCCCATAAAGATGTTTACCTGATGCCTACACTCAGAAAAGTGACCTATGTGACCTCCCAAGTTAGCATTCTTCAGGTAGTTTAAAATTGCACAGTAGATTAAAAAAAAAAAAAAAAAAAATCGCTGAAGAACCCAAACCGCACTTGAGGAATTTACATTCACCACAGAACGTGCATGCCTCAAAAATTTTATCCAAGTGCTAAGCTAGTTCCTGATAAAATTGAACACAATTTACACTTTAGCCTTGGATGTTGTATATTCCTTTGTGATATCTAAGATATGTTTTCCTCACTGGTTGTGTCATATACCAATGCGGCAGTGAACTGTAATTAAGATCTTGCACTAAAACTCTGTTAACCCCAGATTTATGAACTTCTGATATTCTTTGTAAAATAGTGACTGTTAGACAACTGACAGGTAAAGTTTTCCTCCTCTCTACTTTCCCCTTTTCCTCCCAGCTTGTAATTGGCTGGCCACACAGAGCAGAAATTAAGCCATTGGCTTCAAGCAGACTAAGTCTACATGTAGATTTATGTGCAAGATTATGAACTATATCAACACTGTTACTTAGGAATAAGTCACTGAAAAAGTCTAATTTCTGTAAAGATGTGCATTGTTACTGTAGAATTATCTTAATATTTCTTTTATGTGAAATTAACTGTGTGAATATGTCCACAAACTTCTTTTGTACTGCACGATAGTACTTCATATTGTTTGGTTGGTTTGGCGCTCAACTGGGGAAGAAGAAAAACACTTAAAATGTTTCAAATTTGCTAGGAATAGTAGTGGTAATTTAATGTTTACTTCTCCCGTTGCCTTTTTCCTGAAAAGGGCCCCCCAAACCCACCCAAACAAACAAAAAAACCACACACACCCCTCCAAAATTTAACTTGCAGTTCTAGAGCAAACAGATTATTATTGGCCTGTAGCCATACAGAGACGCACTAGCATAAACAGAACAAATGTTAATGCCTGCATGAAGATTAATCTTTCAAAAATGCCTCAGTTTACATGAATTTGACATAAACTGCACAGCTAAAAACCATTTTAATTGCTCCCACACAGCGTTTTGCATGAATCCAATTAGCCCAATGTAACATCCAATATTAAGGTGGAATGAGAATGCATGTGTGCACTAGCCAACAGAAATTATGTGTTTCCAAACAGGTCAAAGAAAAAAAAAAACAACAAAACAAAAAACACACAACCGACACAGGGAGGAAACTGAGAATAAATGCTAGTGTCACATGCTGCCAAGAGGGAAGGGAAAGCACTTCCTCCCAGACACTCAAGTTCACTTTGAAGCTCTCAGAAGCCTATTACTCTGCAGACTAACTGAACAGTGCCAACCCTCCCCAAAACTCGCCAAGCACTCCATATACATATGTTTAGCCCTTTAATAAGAATGGCATTAACAGCCCCCACTCACCACAACCTCCTGGGCCACTGCTCCAGGTCCCCAGGGCGGCAGGTGGCTGCCCTCTTTCCGGGCACTTGAGACAAGCATGACCTCTCCCTCCTGAGCTAGCTGCTTTTGCTAAAAACGGCCAGAAGGTTTTACCCGTCTCCCCGGCCCGGCGGAGCCGAGCCCCAGCAACCCCCAACACCAGGGATGTGCCACACTCCCCCCGCCACCACAGGGGGAAACGGCAGGACTCCCAGCGCTGGAGCTTTACAGAAGAGGGAAGCGCCGCCAAGCGAGTGCGGCGGCGCGGGGCTGGGGGGACCTGAGGGGCTGAGGGGACCGAGGGACGCACGCGCAGCCTCGCGCCTGCCTGCCTGCCCGCCCGCGCTCCGCGCCTAGCCCGCGCTCCGCGCCTCGCGCCGCTCTGCCCGCGGGGGGGCGGGCTGCCGGCCGCCTGCAGGGAGCCCTCTCTTCCTCCCCACACACATCACGTGTTCAGGGAGCCGCAAAGCAGCGACGCTTTTGCGACAGGGTGACAGCCAAATGGTGCGACATCCGCGGCGGCCGCAGGAGCAGCAGCCGCGGCGGCCGAGCGCTGCCAGGGCCGAGCGCCGCGCCTGGGCGGGGGAGCGCACCGCGGCCCAGCGGGGACCGCACCGTACCGCGCCCCATTCCCCGGCGCGACCCCCATGAGAGGAGGGGGGGTGGCGGCGGCCCCCCCCCGCGTCCCCCTGCCTGCTTGAGCACGGAGCGCTCCCCCCGCCCCCGATGCGCCCTTAGTCCCGGCCCCAGACCCGCCTCCCTTGCTCCCCTCCCCGCCGGCGGCGGCGGCAGCAGCAGCAGCAGCGTCCAGGTGCGGGCTTCAAACCCCAGCGCAATGGCGTCCAACGCGGCCGAGAGGGAGATTCTCTTCACCGAACTGCAGGTAAGCGGCGGCAGCGTCCCTGCGGGCGCCGCCCCAGCCCCGCTCCGCTCTCCTCCCTCGCGGGGAGGATGGAGCCGCCGCCGCGCCCCGCCGCCCCCTGCCCGCCGCTCGGCGCGGGGCGCCCACCCCACCCCGCGGCCGGGCCGGGGAGGCGGCGGAAACCCGTGCCCACCCAAGGCCTCTTCCCGCTGCTCTCCCCTGGGAGCGGAGGCGCCGCCGCCCGGTCACGGCCCCACCCCGCTGCCGGCCGCGACCCGCTTTTGTCTGCTCTCGGCTCCCTCCTTCCCCCCGCCGAGCGGCCGCGTCCCTTTGGCAGGGCCTGCCCCGGGCCGCGCCCCCCACCCCGGCCGCGGCCCCGCCGGACGGGGAGCGTCCTCCACCAGCGTGGAGGCTGCCCGCTCCCGCCGGCGCGGCGGAGCCGCTGCGGTGGCTGGTAGCGCTCGCCCCCCGCCACCCCGGGCACGGCGCGCGTCAGGGCCCCGGCCGGAGGGGCTCCCGGTAGCCACCCCGCCGTCTGCGTCAGGGTCAGGCAAAGAGCGTTTCCCCCGTACATTGCACCGCGCAGGAGTCGGAGCAGTTTCCTTTATGTAGGCCTTGAACTCGGAGCCTGTGAAAGAGAAGAAAACGGTCCGACCAACGTTATTTGTCACACGGCAAAGGCTCTTGTCACTACAAAAAAAACCCCCAAACAACCCCCCAACCCTGTAAAAGGCCCAGAAAACGCAAGACTTGGTTGTTTCTATCCCTGTAGTTTGACCAGTTTTGGTTGTCTGTGCAACTGTTACTTTTCTGCTTGTCAGCTGCAGGGTTAGATGCAATTTGGGAGCTTCACTTTTGTGCTCTTATCTTTAAATGTCAGCTCAACCTGCTAGCTCTTCAGCTTCCTTGTCCAGAAGAAAGCTTGCTTTTTTTTGTTTTTTAATTTATTTTTTTAATATATACTGCTAAATCTATGCAAGTTGTTATGGTTAACCAGGCAAAGAATGTGTCTCTGAATTTATTAGTTGGACAATTAGCCAAAGAAAGAAGTCCATAAATGGAAAGCATTGAATTTAATGATCAAGTAGAAATTAGAAAGGCGTGCTTTAAAAATGAGAAAATTTATTTCCAAAATGCTATTAAATTCTCCTGTAATTTTAAATGTTAGTGATGTGCTCACTTGAGTAACAAAGGAAAATATGGCACAACAGAGGTGTAGCAGTCTACTTAATATTGTAGCATATGAGATGGCTGAAGGCTAAGAATCCATCTAAAATGCTGAACTTTAATCAGTGGCTCATAAGTGTCTAGGAAGAATCGCTATGTTAATACAGACTTGATACGATGATATATAAGCTGGTAAACCTGTTTGAAGTGGTGAGCTGTGTGAATAAGTAACTATGGTAGCGTTACAGGTAAGCTAAATGGAAGCAGAATTTCTGTAGAAGTACTGAGAGTGAGGTTCAGATTAATTTAAACAGAAATGAGTGGGGGTTTTATTTGGGGGGACTTTTTTGTTGGTGGGGAGGGTTGTGGTTTTGTTTGTTTTTTCTTGGAAGATGAGACTGATGCTAATTAAAAAAAAAACCAAAACAAACACAAAACAGTGTGGATTAGATCCTTTGGTTGCACTGTCTCTTCCATTATATGTGGTAACTTCTGTATCAATAAGTGGAGTTCTTTGGGCAAGACAGAAAGTTTACGAAGTTAACATGGAAATCCCAGTAGGGTTTAAGCTTTGTAAACTGCTAACTTTTAGGTATTTTTAAGAGGAACTTCCATATTAGGAAGAACCACCGTAAAGGTGGTGTTTTGTTTGCAGTGGTATATATTAACAGTGGAGTGTGTAGGCATCAGTATCCTTTTTCTTGGAAATTCTTCAAAACAAATTATTCTTCGTATACCTGTGCACAAAAGCTAGTTTAGTGGCATGTTCCTGAAGTAAAGGGAACTGCAGTGAAGTGTGAGGTACGCCATTTCACTCATGTTTCTTCAGGAGGAAACTTCCTCAATCTAAAGAGCTCTTAAGTTAAAAAGTGCTTATATGTAACATGGGCTTTTACTTGCATATTGCAGTCTTGCGCAGAAGGATGAGGAAGTTGTAGAACGCATGGCTGAAGTAAAGGTTGAAAGCGACACATAGTTGGGTTGATCTAGATCATGAACGATGTGTGATTTAGATGTTTTGCTAATATTCATGAAAACCTACTGAAAACAAGCTAAACCCAGTGTTAATCCCAGGCTTGATCCTGACATGGAATCTAAAGTGAGTATCAGTCAGTGCTCAATGTAATGCATTGCTTATTGATATCGTATGTTCTCCACGTGCTTGGTTATGCTAGCCCTGCGTACTCCAGCGTGCTGTCAGTAGTTAACTGTTGTCATGAATCGATTGAACTCTCCTGATATAAAGATTGGCAAACTTTCACAACTACTGACTAACGGGATGTGAAGTGAGTTCTGAGAAAATATGAAAAATAAAAGGGCAAAATAACTAACTGCTAAGAAGAAAGTGGTAAAACATAGATGTGGTATATGTACTCGTTTCAAAGTGTACTGGGTTTAATTAAACAGGCCTTAGATGGTACTTGTCACAGTGACAGTTTTATATTTAAAAAAAGTGACTCCGTATCTGATAGAGCAGTTTCTTAAAAGCCTTTCCTAGCAAATATCCACTAGACATTTCTGTCCTACTTTTTTTACAAAATATTTTCTCCATTCTTCTATATCTTACTTTAAACATTTCACAGACAGTTAATAGGATGTGGAAAGTCTACCTTGCTTCTAAGCAAGTTTTCACATATGTTTCTTCAAGGTGAAAAATGCAACACTTATTCCTCAGTAGTTAGCAAATGCATGGTACGAAATAAACTTGGTAGTAAAAAAAAAAGTAGCTTTACCAGCAAAATTACCTGATTACCAAAGATTGAAAGATTACATAAAGCCAGCTTACCTTTTTACTTCCTTTTATCTCCAGTACAGGTTCTTTTGTAGGAGAGGGAAGGAACTTGGGTAAGAACCAGTATTGCTGATGTTACCTTCCTTTCCAAAATTCTGCTGTCCTTCTCTGGGCTTGCATCCTTTTAGAACTTTGTCCAGCAGGTAAACTAGCCTTTCCAGTGCTTGCTTTCAGGTTAATTGCACAGCCTTTAACTCTTTGCTTCCTGGTGGAAGTGGCAACTCTGTTTTCTCATAAAATTAAACTTTAACTTATGATACTGTAGGCTGTTAAATAAGGAATCCATGAAACAAAATCTTTTTAAGTTTTATATGAAAAAAGGTTTTGGATTTTTTTAATCATTATTTAAAAAAAAACCCAAACAAAAACACGTTTTTGTGAGGTGGTGTGTATTTCCGAAGATGTGTGCTTTCTTCGCAGTGATGATAGATAGATGTCAGCATGGTAAGTTGATATGGCTGGGGTAGCAGAAATTATTACTTAGAGTATTTAAATGAAGCTATTGTGTATGCAAAGTGATTTCACTTTTGTACTTCTAGGTGTTCTCTGCCACTTCTTTTCTACACAGTAATTTGTTTTAAACTCTAGACTTTTCTCTTTAATCTTACAGGATTTATTTTAAGAAAATTTTTGGTTCATTCAAAATCGTGCTTCCAAATCAATACCCGTTTAACACCAGAAAAACCCCAGTATATTACTTGGTTTTATTTGCTTAAATGAAATTGTTTGGCCAAGATAGAGAACTTAGGCTATGCCCTAAAGTAAATAAGCATGTAACAGACCCTCATTTACTTCAGTTGGAAGCGTTAAAGGCTCTACTTGCAATGAGTTTTTCAAACTCAGCCATAATACATATTTCTAAAATTACAAAACATTGGCAAAAATGTCTTTATTTCTGTATTGGTCAGAATAAAGGGATTTTTTTTTAAATACATATTTTAATGGAAGTCCTAGTCATCTAATTTCCTAAGATACTTTACTTGAGGATCTTGAAGCATAAATTTCACAACAGAATCGTGTTTAAAGGCCATTGGTAACTTTCTCAAAGTAGTGATGAACAGTACTACAACTGAAATATATGTAAATTATGCTTACACAATGGCACATCCAGTATAGTTTTTAGTTTATTTTTCCATTTCATATCTGGGACAAGAATATTCATAAAATGAATATGATTGAAAAATGCTCAGTATTTTGTTAGTCTGCATGATATAAATCGGACAGTTGAGTCTTAGATTACACGGCTGTGTTTTGTGTATAAAATCAGGCACTTGTACCTCACTGTGTTGGGTTAAACTACTAGCTGGGACTGTGAAGACCTGCATTTCATTCCTGGCTGCTCTGCTCTCAGCTAGGTGACATTAGACAGATGACTTTGCTTACTCATGTCTCAGTTTCCTCATCTTTAGAATAGAGGTAATGATGCTTTCTTTTTTATAGATAAAAAGTACTGGGTATTTATTATTAGCTGTGGTCAAGTGCCTAAGGACACCTTAAAAAGGTACAAGTAACCTAATTAATCTGTTTTGAACAGACGTTGTAATTAGGCTGAACACTTAGCAGTAAGACTGCCTTCAAATACTGTTCAGCTAGGACAGATTAGCCTCAAATAATTTTGAATTACTCTTGTTTCTTCAGAACAAAAAAATGTCACATTCAAGTGAAAATATCCTGAACTAGTCTACTGCAGTTTCAACATGAATATGCGTGTACAGCTGCTTGGGACTTCTCACGTCCTTACAAGTGCTTCTAGAACTGGTGGATTTAGGGAAGCACTTCAGGTTTTTTCCATTTGTGGATATATATTACTCTTTAAACAGTACTCTGTTCAAAACTTGTATTAGTAAAATATACATCCTGTTCTCAGTGGAACATAAACAGTCCTTAAAAAACCTTTAGGTAGGTGCATGGGTGGGGGTTTTGGTTTTGTTTTGGTTTGAGGTTTTTTCCGTCTTCTGAATTCTATCAGTCTGCCTGTTAACATAGGAACTTATATATGATGTAGACTTGTATACATTTGCCTGTATTTTCTCTATCAGAGCAGATGTCTAAGACCCAGTTCTGTTATTTTAACTCAAGATAAATTATTAGTGACGGCTGGTAGAAAAGTATATTTGGTTACAGTATGTGTAATAGCTCTGCCGGAACAGTTTTATACATTGCGAATGGTCATTCTTTACAATGCAACCTAAAAGCTGTAGTAGAATAACTAGATAAACATGTCCTTTACATTGGGAAACAGTGGTTTAAGGGCTTAATGATGGGATTAAGAATCTCTTCGTCAATGTCTCGGTGCTTTGCTGAATTAGAGACTAAGGCATTACATGGCCTCTACTTAGAGTAACAAAGCCTTATGGTATGTTACGTGCAGCACGAAGGTCTCAGTCTGCTTTTTGGTTTTGCTTTTTCTAGAAATCACTTGTACAACAGGTACAAATTGGTTGATGGTAGGCTTTTTGTTTGTTTTGTTTTCTCTACGTGGATAAGTGAATGGATGCAAGAACAGACTGAGCTGAAGCATCTCTCATGAGATACCCCTCTGTAGCGTGAGCAAGGCATTTGTATGGTCCTTTGAAGCTTTAATTATTAATGGTTATTCTGCAATTCATGGCACAACCAAAATAGCTTCTTTACTAGTGTTTGGAGTGGCAGTGTGGGTGTTTTTTAAAAAAACTGAGAGTTATGTTTTACGATCCAATCTATGACCTGTTTTATTGAGATATGATTCAGAAGTACTACATTGAAACAGAAACTAGTTAGTGCCGCTAGTTAACAAAATGCATTGGGCCTGTCCTTGCAGTATCATCATATCTCATTAGTTTGTTTATTTGAACTGCAGCAATATAATTATGTCACACTGACACAAGTCCACACCATTTTTGTTCCTGCCATTTTACAGTTACTGATTACTTACTGTTTGACAGCTCACCGGTGAATTGAACTACTCACATGGCAGTCTGGGCATGCATCCTAGGGGGCAAAGTTCTGCTCCGTGCGTTTTCTTGTGGTGCTTTGTCGGGTGCTTTCCTGAACCTTCAGGAATTCTGTGACTGGGTCAAACTAATGCAGTTTTGTGGCATCCATCAACGTTGACAGTGCAACTTCTGGCAGCTGGTGAGGAGGATGTGGCTGAGTTCTGTGGAGAGCAGACGCTACTATGAACAGGATAGTAGTGTGCAGATGCAGGCTTGTGTTCAGCTAAATGGATCAGCTCTGCTGGGAATTCTGCTACTGTTGTACTGTGGGTAATAGAAGAGGCTGAAATCAAGCTATTCAGGCTAATGCATTTAACTTCACAAATAGGGTGAGTTGGGAGAGTTGACGTGATCAGTTACTATGGCGCGGTTGTGGGACTACCAGCCGTGAGTAGTGGTGATCTGATTGTGTTTTAAGAGCAGGCCACGCCTATTTTTCTTGATATTTAGGTATAGATGCAGTTTCCTGTACTGCATATCAACATTATGCCCACTTTGGCTGTAGTTCCTGTTAAGAGTAGGCCACACCTATTTTTCTTGATACTAGGTGTAGATGCGGTTTCTTATGCTGTATTATGCCCATTTTGGCTGTAGTTCCTGTTTGCTGCTACAGTGGCGTACAGAGCACTTCCGGAGTGGATGCACCATGATGGCAAAACTCTGCTCTCACCAGCGTAGTTTGCTGCTTCTGCTGGGCAACCAGGGAAAAAACAGGAATATTACCATAAGTGTATTTTTTTAGGACAACTGCATCTGTAGTAAAGGCTTTTGTTATTTTATTGTAGATATATAGTTAGCTATCAGGTACCAAATAAGAAATGATTGGCTGGGAAGGGCTGGGCTGGGCTGTGAAAGGTTAATATGTTCAGGTTTTTCCTGTTCTTTTTTTGTGCCATAAAGAAAGGTTGATATGTGGCAGGACCCAGGGAGGGTTTGCCCTGGCCCATTATGCAAATCCGGAAAACTGGGCTATATTGGTAAAAACCTTAATGTGGACACGATTACATTAGTTAGTTAGGTTTTTCTGCCTCCAATTCCTGTGGATTTCTTGAAGCCTTGCTTTCTTCACTGGAGGTGTATTGGTTTTTAAATGACAGAGAATTTCTGACTTGTTCTCTAAATAAGTACCGATCAGAGAGCTTGAATCAAAAGCCTGTAATATCTGTTTCACGTCTGTAGTGTTATATATGGTAGTCTGGTGCTGAAGCAAACTGGTTTTTCTGTTGAGGTTTTTCAAACATTTGCTATCCCGTGACATGGTAGCAGGGCTCGTAGATTTTAAGTTTCCATTAAACGCAAGAACATGTTAACCTGAAAATGAAAGTAGCAGAACCAGTGCTGTGTCTATTGAGGAGAACCAGGGGGACAGCTTTCCACTAACTTTCCACAATTGTTATTAGAGTGTCACAAAATAGAATCAGCAGCAGATCTACAGCCAGGAGAAGGCATAATTAAGTCTGCAATACCAAGGCACTAATAGATTGTATCAAAGTTCTGAGATAAATCACAGGAATAATGTGAGGCTCTGTCTGTTAGTGTGATAGAAACACTTGAAAGCAGTTCAGGTCAGAAAGGAGAACTTCCCACATGGATTGCTACAATAGTATTAGTGCTGGGCCTTAAACCCAGAGAATATTGCTCAACTCTTTGAATGTAAGGGCTAATATACCTTTTTTGTTAGCTTGTAAAATTTAATATTCAAAGCATTTAAAAATTGCTATCATGTACAATTTCTTTATGCAATTTAAAAATAAGATACATGTATGTGAACTTCATAAGTGCATATGTAACATCCTTCTACGTACTCATGTTTGTTAGACTATTGAAATAAATAGATTATTTAAAGGAGTAAGAGCTAATAGTAAGTGTAATTTTTATTTACTTGATTTAGAAATAGTACTTCCAAATAGCTGTTCTTAAATTATTTTTCTATCTATCTGTATCTATATAATTTTTTTCATATATAAACTTCCTGTAACTTTTGAGGAGAAATTGAGAGTTGATGATTATAAGAAGCATAAAAAAAATCCTTTTTTTTTTTTTTTTCCTAAGTCCCAAACATGAACTGGCTAATTAAATGGGAAGTAATATTGATGATATGGTTTGGTATATGACTGGCAGTATAGTTTGCTTATGAACTTAGGAACTTTAGCATATGTATTTTTGAAATCTGTCAAAAGGTACATTCAGTTCGGTTTCTCATTGCACGTGACTGAGACGCAAAGCAGGTCTGCAACATAAATTTGGGATGGAAGAGTTCTAGTTGGTTCATTGACTGTGCTGTGTGCTGGAACTGGAAGCTTTACCCATGCAAACTTGAGGCTCTTGTTCAAGTAAAGTGTCAGACTTTGTCAGCTGGTGCTGCTGCTGAAAATAAGTATCTGCGATGTGCAAATGCAAAGCAACACAACAGACAGCTATATGGTGAACAGATTTTGTTGTAACGTTTTGTTTTTGTGGGTTCCCTCCCGCTCTCCCCCCTCCCCAAATTGGTGTTCAGCCAGATCAGGTTCACAATCTAGTTCACTGTGTAGCCATATAAAGGTTTGTACTGGCATATATCAGCGAATGGTCTGGGGCAGGAACAAACTGTTAGGGGAGGATAGGACTGCTGGTTCTTTAGGGTGCTTTTTAGTGCCTGCAGTGCTGGTTTATGGAATAAAAAGTTTATCAGATTACAGGCTGAGATGTACTCTCATGTATGTGGCTTTGAGCTAGAGACTGTGAAGAGAGTCCAATTCTGCTGCAGATGAACATACAGATAGCAAACAGTCCATGCACTGTCTATGGCAATTCTTTTCTAGCTTTGCATTCCTCAAGCGGAAGGTCTCACAATATGCTATATGTGACAGTAAAACCCTGTTTGTCTGAAAAAGCATTGAAAATAAAATTGTTTTGGACATCATGCATGGATGGAAGATGAAGTTTCATTTAGTTTGATGTTGAAGGTTGAGAACAGTGTTAAGGTTTTGTAGCAGAACACTAGGCAAATGTGGGGATATGACCACAACTCTATTTGCTAGCTGTCAGAAGTTGCTGTTAAACCTTTTACGCACATGAGACAAGGAGTAGTTTTGAAAAATCTTGAGTCCTTTTGTTATTTAACTTGAGTGAAGGAAAAAGTGAGTATACAGTTGAAACATGGGATTGAATTTTGGAGTAAAGACAACTTACTGTACAAATAATACTATAAAAATACTGTCCATAAAAATAATGAAGAGTGTGCAGTATTACAGTTCAGTATGAGTACATTTGTCAGTTATTGAATAGTTTGATAACTGTGAGCCATTTGAATATTTAGTCAGAAAAAACCCCAAACAATTATGAGTTGAACATTTGCAATAACAGAATACCTCTTAATGGTTACATGAGCAGCAACTAAAGCACCGCTTAGAGGACTTTGAACCACTGTGTACAAGATTGATGCTGTGCTGCATAGGTCTAGCCAAATTTGAGAGAAAAAAAGGCCTGAAAATATAGTGTAGAAATAACAAATTTGAGGTAACAAAGTGATTAAACCTTTTCAAAGTTCTCATGATGATGAATTCATTTTCAAAATTATAAATTCTTTCTCCTTCTCCTTGTACATATTGACAGACTCTGGGTGTGTTGTCTTTATAATTCAGCTATGTCATTAGAATCTGGGACTTTTTTCATTTGTGCTGTTGGGGTGAAGGATTGTCTTTAGAGTAAACAAGGAGAGTGTTTTTCATTAATCCAGATGTTCCAAAACTCTCTACTAACAACTAGCTAATTTGCGTAATGTGGACGAGAAACTTTATGCCAGTCTTTAGATAAATGGAAAAAAACTTGCTTAGTTCTGTTGTTCTGCCTATCTTTCTTATTTTTCTTCTGCAGGAAGAGGAACATAACCCCTTTTATGATAGATTTTAGGACTTAGATTGTTTACATCTCTTAAGTTATTAGACATGAGATGGAAAGTGCTTTTTCATCATCGTGATGCATATTATCTTATCACTTGGATTTTTAAGTAACATAAGTCCAAAAGCCTCCAAAACTATTGTTGAGAATTTAGGAGGAATGCAAATCAACTGTGTGGCCTGTTGCTTTTTACAAGCATAACATGTAAAACCATCCGCTGCTTTTCTACTTGATGTGTTTATTTATACAGGAAGACTTTGCAAAACAATTAAGTGGTATGTGTTTTAAGAGGATGTTTCCTTTATAGACAGATCTGCATATGACATGGCAAGATTATTTCTTCTTTAATTCTCAAATCACGTAGGCTAAAATTATAAAACAAATGATGACAAAGAAGTGTCAGCTTTTCTTAAAAATAAAAGACAGAAGTACATTATTAACCCCGGAAGCTGTAAGGATGTATGCTGCTGACAACCTGTCCGGAGCACATGGGGAACTACGTGCGTGTAATGGGGTGGGGAGACAGAATACAGTAAATTAGATTCTAGCAAAAGATTATACAAGAGAGAGTCAGACTGAAGGCAGGGTTTCAAAGACTTGTATTGAAAAGTACCAAAATAAGCATACTACAGATCTACAGAATATTTTAAAATCAGCAAGGCCTTTTTGTAGGACATGTTCTAAACTTAGTGGCAGCAGTAGAAACGTAAAAGTACTGTAAATCGTACATGCCTGACTACTAGTGTAGCATTCTTGAACTGCTGCCCATTTAGGACTCGGCAATCTCCTTTAATGGAAGCATGTTTTCTTCAATATTGGAGTTTGTTTGTTGCTTATTTATAAGCTCATATTAAGCTAGTGTTTTAGGCTAAGAACGACTGGATGTTAAAAGTTATAATTTGCAAATTATAATATATATAATTAGAGATCCTCAGGAAGATGATTTAAATGTTGTTCTTGAAACTTAACCCATTATTTAGTGATTTTTCTTCAAGTTGATAGAATTTGTGTCTTCAGTCTCTCCTCTCCTGAAGAGAGGGAAACGTGGCATTTTGAAACTTAGAACAGATAGTACTTTACCATTAGAACAAAATAAAATATTTCAGAAGGTTTTTTAATTGTTGTTCCCTACTCCTTTATTCATACTCATTAGTCTGAGTCAAACTACGTATTTGTCTATTGGGAGAAAAACGTAATCAGTTTTAACTATTCATCTTTATCAAGTTGGTTCAAATATGTTTCCCCATCACATAAGCCACTTCACAAAGTTGGTTTTGGGGGGCAGACTCCTTTCTTGAATTCTGCCTTTTGCTGTAACATACTGCAAAATGCAGAAGCAATTTATGATTGTTAATTTAAATGCTTTAAAAATTGGTGTTCACCTGTATTAGGATTCTGTACAAGAGAGTGAGTGAATGTATTCTCAAGCTTTAATTAAACTAATTCTAGGAGATTTTTTTAAAAAATCCTTAGAAATCTCTTAAGTACAGGAGGAAAAAGGACATTCATCTGCTGTAGAGCAGTATTCAGTATCATCTTTTATTTTTTAGGTTAGCAGCCAGCACTAATATTAAAGTGTTCTTTTTTTGAAGTGTTTCTTTTTGATGGGAGTAACTCAGTGACACAGTCAGGGCAGCCGCTGCCATGCACATGGGAATTGGTTTCTTTAACTCCAATTTGATTCTTGAACCAGATGACCTTGGGCATGAAAGAAAGGCAAGGGAGATGCAAGTTCTGCAAGTGACCTCCCATTTTTGTAACTCTTTCCTTCCTATAATAGACTGTTTTATGGACTCAAAAGTAACATTTCATTTCTTCAGCATTTGTCTGCCTTTCCATCTGTTGCATTTGCTTGAATTAATTTACCATCAATTTAAGGTTTCACAGTACTTCAAGTAAACAGAATTTTAAAACTTACCTACAGGCATCCATATTCTGAATTTATTCACATACATTTTCTAAACTATGCAGTTGAATTATTTTCTTCCTGATTTCCATCTAGCATGTAATATTTTCTGCAGATTTCCTTCACTAATTTTTGTCTTGCACTTTGCTAACCATGTATGTTGAAAATGTCAGATGTTTCTAATTACTTTTATGATTTTTTCCAGTGTTATAAAATAAGCTATCTACTGTCCTGAAGTATTCAAGTGTTTCTTTATCACAATGAATATACTTGAAGCTTAGTATGTAGTCAAGTACATGTACTAGGTATTTCTGCAAATCTGAGTTGTTAGCAGCAATGAGCATTTTGGTGGCATATACTGGGAATGGTTAGAGGTGCCACTTCCTCCCTCAGGGTTAGCAAAAGGAGAAGGGAAGGGCTGGCTGTGGTTCTGCATCTTCAGAAAACGGGGAGAACCTGTGTCTAGGCAGAAGCATTGGCTGTACCCCAGAATGTTTATAATAATGTCAGATTATTGCACCCTGGCTAGGTAAAACAGTGGGAAGGGTGTGAAAAAGAAACCAGTAATGCTCAGAGAGGTCAGAGAAGTATATAGTTGAGAGGATGCTAGCCTGAGCTAAATATAGTATCTTGTTTTGGAAGATGGGGTAGACAGATCGAGATTGTACTTTATTTTTGTGTAGTTTAATTTCTTTTTATATTATAGAGATTTCTTATTTTTCTCTTGTGACTCTTGACATTTTAATAGCATGCTTGAGAAGGCCTCAAAAAACACACAAACTGCCCCCACGCCCCTTTCAAATACAGCTAGAAAATAGCCATGACCTCCTAAAATTTAAGTTCCCATCAGAATATGCTGATTTCTTTGATCAAGTAGAAGTCTTCCTGCTGGTATTTTTCAGTCAAAAGTTAGTTTATGTGTTTTTGTCTCCTACAGATGACATGCTTTAGATTAGATAGCTCATTATAGAGGAATACATAGTAGATACTCTTGGGAATGCAACAGGTTAAACTTCAGTCATAAATAGCTTCTGACTGCAGTAATTTCTTTCTTTAGCTTAAAGGACTTCATGAAGGTTTTGTTGAATGTCATATCTAGAGTATTTTTTTGTAGCTCTTGGTTATTAATAATGCAGAATAGTCTACTTCTGTTTAACATATTTTTCATGCTACAGTTTCAATTAACTAAAGGTTTTCCTCAGGCTGCTAACTAAAATCCTTCTGAAGTGGAATGAAGTGGAAAACTTTTAGCCTTGAAGAAGAATATCTTGAAAGTTATGAGCGTATCAAAATCAGTTACACTGAAATATTGGCAACAAATATTCCTAGAACGTTTTTTAAAATTGTGTGTGCAAAAACTACTCTGTATATGCATTCTGTAAAATAGGGTGAGGCTTTTAATATTGAAAAATGGATCAATTTAGGATAAACAGAGGTTAAATACCACATTCGAGATTCCATTCACATGATAGGTGCCGGAAAACACGTTGAATGTATGTGTAATCTTACCCACTCTGAAAAAGGAACGGTATTGAAATCACTAACAAGTATGCCTCATTGTGGGCTTTCTGAATACTCGGCAGGATAAAAAGCAACTTATCATTCTCCTAGTTTAATGCAGTTGGAAGGTCAGAACTTTTTACCATTATTATGTAAACTTTGGTTTATAGTTTATCCTTCAAGATTTACTTTTATAGGCACTTATATACATGATGCATTGAAAAACTGTAGTTTTATGCTGCTTTATTTCTGATATGTTACAGGTCTCATTGGCGCATTGGTTATTTGGAAACAGGAAATTTTTTTTTTGCTTGTGTTGTAGGTGAAGACAGGCTTCTGTTTCTTCGTGAATTCTCTAATGCCTAGGGGATTCTTAGACAGAAAATGGACGTTAAGAGTCAGTGAGAAATTTCCTACCATATTTTAAGGGTCAGAGAAAGAAGGACTGCAAAAACACTTTTCAAATGTATCACAGCATACATCAGTGATGCTCTGTAAAAGTCTCAGACAAATGGGGATGTGAAGTAATACTTCTATAAATAACTCTGTGTTCATCCATAAACTTTTACTGGAAAGGCATGGAATGAGATGTCTGCATCTCTGCAAGCAAACTTTGGGTGTGGCAATACTTATCCCCCATAGTGAAAAGTGATTTTTTTCTACTGACCACCTGTAAAGACAAGGACAGGATTTAAGCAGGCTTTTCTATCCTTTTACTGCTGGAGATGGAAACAGGAGCAGAATTGCCAGCTGGTTGGAGTAGAGGGTGTGAACTTAAGTAACTTCAGCTATAATAGCCAAAACTACTGTGAAATCAATCCCAAAGTATAAAGACATAGTTCCTTGGTATAAATACAAACATACATCCCTTTCCTGTAATAACAGATTCAGTTACCAAACTGGGGAACACATAAGCTACGGTGAAGGCACTGTTACGTAGTCCTAGAAAGCAAAAAAACCTCATTCCTTCACCAAGATCTAGTATTTAGCCACTTGGCCCATTGCCTCATAAAACAGATGTTAGTATTATCTCTGATATGTATTGCTGCATTTGTAGTGTACAAAATAGTTGGCTGCTAAAGATGATGGCTTAATTAGAGTGGAATGTAGACTCTCAGCTCTTCCATTAGTTTTGCAATGGCTAAAAATAGCTCCTGTAAAATATAGTAAAGTTAAATGGACTAACGTATCAGTTGTCTGTGCTGAAAGCTGAAATTTCTGTAAACAAAGAGATTTTTTTATTATTTTTTTTTCCAAAAAATCTGTCCATCCCAAAAATGGAGATTCTCTTACATAGATCACTTTGTTGTGGTTTTCAGATGAAATAAATTAGTGTATTGTTCTCTAACAGTGTCCTGACACTTGTATGTGTTATTGAGAAATTCCTGTTTACTAGCTGAGGATTTCTTTTACAGCATTTCACTGATCAAAGATTTTTAACCTGCACTGAAAGAACAGAGAAGTCCCAAATTGTACTGACTTGTTTTTGTAGTAAGGCGTTTTAGCATTCTTCTCCTGTAGTTTAGTTAGATGTGTAACACTTTAAGTATCACCACTTATAGATGTGGCAATAGCCGATACTGTAATTTGTGGATGAGCAGAATGGTCAATCTGTTGCATTATCTGAGATAGATAATAATACCTTTTAATTAGGTAATGGTAGCTATTACCTAATTCATTTTTATAATAGAAGAAAACCACCTTACAAATGGGAGTGGGCCTGTTTGTCATTAAGTATTAATAACTGGGGTTTGGGTTCCTTGGGAGTTTTATTTTGATATTTCTGTGTAGTGATTAAAACTTCTTCACAAGCAGAAATTTAACCACACGTGTTTATCTTAATGTTAACATTACAGCCATTGAAAATGTGTAGTTGCAATGTTAACTTCACACTAAGGTAAGTATATTTGCTGGATGCACGCCCAAGAAACTGTCACCTTTGAACAGTATGCATTGTGTTTGAGGAGGTGTTATCAAAGTCATGAGGCGTGATTGTGACTCATGTCTGTTGACTGACCTTTTTACCTTTGAAAATCTCTTCTACCAAATGAAATATCATATTCTGTAGCTTGGATAATGTAGTAGTATTTTTTCCAATATCTTGAGCTATATGCATAATATTATTCTGCTCTGAATGTTAGACAAAATTAGGGAAGTATTCTATATGAAGAAACCCAATAGAAGTATTTATATTGGAGTGACAGAAAACAAAATTATACTAACTTTCTGTAGCAGCAGAAATGTTTTATTTTAGGTGTTTGCTTTTACACACATTTCAACGGATACCTTACTAGTTATGTTTTATTTGGGGAAGGGGGAGAGCACTTATCACGTGTGGACAGGTTACTAGTTTCTGTATTGCTAGTACTTAGAGGCAAATTCTCCACACAACATTTGCATGACCTTAGCTTTATCTTAAATATTTCTCTTTCTTCAGTAAGTTTTGTTCGACTGCAAGCATTTCAGAGCAATAGAACACTGCTTGCACCAAACTTGAGCTTAATGTAACTACAGAGAAATCAATCAAGTCAAAGTGAGACAAGTCTAGTGATAAGAATTTCTCTCAAAAAAACTTTGGTTCAGTCTCTAGTAGTAATTCAAAATGAGTATATTAATTTGTAAAAGAAATGAATACCATGTGTACACATATTTGGCAAGACTATTAAAATATACACTTTATTTTGAAAGTACATACTGTATCTATTCAAGAAATCACTCTAGGCCATTAGGATGAAGTTGTTTATATATTTACATGATACAGAAAATTGGAGGTATTCCCATGAAGAAAACAATAACGCCATGTTTATTTGAAAGTGTTTAACAAACAAACCCCACCAAAACCTTAGTCTCTTTCAATGCTTATTTTTGTTATCAATTTTAAAATTTAAGGGTTTTTTCCAAAGCAACCTCAAAAGTGTCAAACACACAAAAATAGTTATTTCTCTATTTACCAGTCTTCACATTTTTATTTGTGTAATGGGATCTTAAGAATTTTTCCCCAAATTATGTCTCAAAAGAAGATTAAATTTTTCAGATCAGAGTTGGAAAATGCAAAACAAGTTTGTACATGGAATTCCTGTGTTGGCGGTAGGAGATGGCACACATTCATGTCCGTTTTCACTGTCCAGTACATTAAATGTACAGCTCCAGTTCAGAATCTGTGACTAAGGGGCTTCTTTTCTTAAAATATATTGTGCTGCTTTGAACTTGCTTCTCGTTCATTTATTGAACTGTCATTTAATCGACCTGGTTTTCCTCAGCTTTTAAATAGGAGTGTGTGTATTTATCACATGAATACATGCTATGATAATGTTACAGGAATTAGATGAGAAATTATCATTTCAGTGTTTCTACTGCATGCATCTAGGTGAGGCTGCATTTTAGGGGGATTTACTTAAGTCTTCTGGGCACAGTTCTATGATACATCATTATTGGAGATACTTCCAGCATGCAGTCTGGTATGAACAGTTCATAAATTCTTTTTCTCTGTATCTTGAAAGAGGTCATTTATATATTGACATTTAATAGAGCTTCTACTACTGTGTGTGGTCTGCTTGAAACCATATTAATTATGTAAAATGCATTTTTTTTTTCTGAATATGTGTTCTGCTTCTTTATCTTGTTATACCTACCCAGTTACTGCAGCACCATTGATAATCATTGGCATTTCACATGCACTTAAAAATGAGAAGCTAAACTAAAACTAAGACAGCAAGATCTCATGCAGAATGGAGGAGTGGCGTTGTTACAGACATAATTTCATATGCTGAACTCATTCCTCGACGCATGTAAATAAAAGCTGTGACAGCAGGCCTCATTCACTGTAACAGGGATTTGTGCTGTTTCTTTTGCACATCTGAAACTGGAGAGGGGAAGGTTTGTTTCCACTGCGCTGGGCTCCATTGGAATTTTTTGGCTGGGAGTAGGAACTTGAAGTTACAGATAAAAGTTCGGAAACTGCTGAAGTGTCTGTACCACGCCTGTTGCCAGAATAGCTAGTCACGCTTCTTGGATACTGCAGCCATCTGCTGATCAGAGATTCAGGTGCTCATTGCTTGTGCTGTGCCATAGCCTCTGTCAAGTCCTCATGACCCTGAGAAAGGTGATGGCGGGGGTTTTCTATTAATGTTGTATCTCTTCGCAAGCCTCCTTGCAGGTTGTTCTCCTAGCATAAAACCATCAGAGGCTGCTACAATGAGAAGCAGCTGAAGGCAGCATTTCTTAAAATGTTTCCTCCCCTTCTGCGGTGACGACATCTCTCTCTCTTATGCCCCTTTCTATAATGGATGTTGGGACAGCATTGCACAGACACAACTTGCAGTTCTGTAAGCAAGTCTGTACTGCTGTTGGAGCACCTTTTGGGGAGCATGCTTTTTGCTGGCCTAATCAGGGATTGTTTGTGGCTGGAAGCCTCAATGTCAGCAAGGAATACCCAGGGAATTTTATTACCTCTTTAGGTGCAATGTTCTGACTGAGGCGGCCACACAGCTTTTCATACAGGTGCTGTAGGACTGAGTGCTTCAGCCCAGCAGCTATCTCCTGATTAAAAGCAAACATTCCTCCTGAAGTGTTCATCGGGGCAACAGCTGGAACTGGGAGAGAGGGGCAGAGGGGACCAGCTGCTTGAGGACTGTGGGTTGGACATCCCTATTTTAAGGAACCTTTTTTTTTTTTTAATCTATTTCATTTTTTATAGATGCAGCCAAGTACTCGCTGTTTGCACAGAGGAATTGAACCCCATTTAATCAGTGTCCTTGAATTCATCCACATATAATGCAATGCACTATGGATATTTGTGCCTTAAACAGCCTCTTGTTACAAAGCAGAGAGCTGTGACTTAGATTAAATTTAAATCCTGATTTGTGACATGTTAGCACAGCAAACTAATGCCAAAATCTATTAAGCCTTCAAGGGTTTTTTTTGTTCTTGATGTTGGGTGAGTGCTGAGATCTTGACCACAATCACATTTGCTTCTGGGCAGGAGGAAATAGTTCATGTAGTTCCAGTAATCCAGACAAGCCGTCACATCTGGTTTTATGAATGACTTCAGGGGGGAAGGGAAGTTTGCAATTGATTACAATTGTTCTTAAAATCAAAGACTACTGCAGTTTCAGGAATTACTATAGAGAACTTCAGGGACCTTGGCAGTTAGCTCAGAAAAACAACTTTGTTTTTCTTTCTTTTTTTTTTTTTCTTCCCCTAAAACATTATTCAGAAAATTATACTGAGAGATCTAATAATTCCAAATGTGTACTTCCAGCTCTTCAAAATTAAGTGAAAAATTAATAAACATTTCATCTTTCTGGATTATGGTAATTTTTTTTAATCATACACAAGATGAAAATCCTGTTTTTATATTTGAAATTATTATGCTTATATTAAGTAGCCAAGCATTTTTTACTATACTTGCCATACAGGTTTTCTTATTGTTTAATTGTCTATTATTGTCTGTTGCAATGGTTACTAACATTCAAGAGTATATAAAAATGAATGCTAATAGTTTTAGGAAACCCTATCACGTTTTTACTCTGAGTTTTGATATGGTCTTTTTTTTTTTTTTTCTCTAAAGGCAGGTTGACTGTGTGCTAGTTGCAAGTCAATGTGAAGTGTAAATAATATTGCGTGTGAGTACTCATCAGCTGTTATGCATGTGCTAGTTTAAGGCTCCACTTATCTTTCTATATCAGTTCCTACCAGAAGTCAGCAATCTGAATTCTTGCCCTACTCAGTATTCTCTATGGTGAATACATGCTAAAACACAGTGCAGCACAGGATTTTAGCGTTATCTTTCTCTTCTAAGAGGTGGCAATTTGATAATCTCATTTTGAATTGGAAGTCATTCAGTTTACACAACTTAAGCAGATTCTCTCATATGCTCAGCTTCATGATACTCTCTTCTATTCAGCAGTACCACTTCCATCATTCAGCAATTTAGAAGTTTTATTCTGAAATGGGAGTTTGGGTGGTAAATGCAGTTTGGCAAGGCACCTGCTTCACCAATTATTTGGCTCAGAATTGACCTGAAGAGAAGTGGGGTTTCATAAACAACATTACTACTCTCTTCTACCACATCAGCCAGAACAGACTCTGTGTATTATTAAAAGACATGCTCAGACCACTACCCATTATTTTCAGCAACTATACTTAAAACATTTCCCAGGAGTACAGAAATTGAAGGCTGGCATCTTGAATTCATCTGTGTAAATAGATAGTCTTTGAGCCAGCAATCAAAGTGAGGTTGAGTCATGAGGCCATTGCAGTAGGAAAGCTATATACATGGGTTCCTTTTTTTTTTTTTTTTAAGCAGTAGTATCTAATTTGTGGTCTTTGATAGTTTATTGTAGTAAACATAGCTTCAGTTTCATTACATACTGAAATGTTCCAGAAATCTCCAGTCTGGCTCATAAACATGTATTTTTCCCATTGCAGAGGGGTGTGCGCCACTGCCTCTAATGACTTTCCCCACGGCCCAGAAGCAGGTTGTCCCGAGCAGCACCAGGAGCCTGCTGCGCTTCGCTGCTGCTGGGGCAAAGAACGCCATCACCAGCGCTGTGTTGTGGTGCAAGGGAGAGAAGGATGCTATGCTGAGTGGCCCAGTCCTGGGACCACCCGACAAAGATTGGCTCCAGCAGTCAAAACGCTACCAGAATTAAAAAAAGAAACAGAGAATCGATAACTGGGTGCCCATTCTTTGCTCTTAGATTTTAAAGCAGTGAGGCCTGTTCTCTGTTTTGCCAGCAGGAGTGGTTTAGTCATTATCCGCTTCAGAGCATTTCCAGTCTTAAGATATTGTATGTTAAATGATTCTGGGAGGGAGACTAAAGGAAGTGGCTGTGCAAAATCCATTGATGGTTTCTTGGCATAGAGAACGTGAATGATTTCTTCTGTCCTTTCCACCCTGCCTGCTTGAGCAGCGCAAAGGAAAGGACCAGGCCTCCACCTCCAACCATTGTTTCTTTTGACATACCTAATTTTCAGGTTGAGGAGACAGAACGCCTACGTCCTAATGGATGTGAGGCTCAACCTTAGAGGGAGTTTATACAAATGGGAAAAAGAATTTTTTGAGGAATATTTAGCTCTAACAAGAGACTTATAGTAGGTTGTCATCACATAAAGCTGGAATATCCTGTGGTTAAGTCACTTCCCAGTTTAAAAGTAGAGTTTGAGTTTGGTGTTTTGGGAGGTGCTTTTCTTAAAGAAAGAATCCTCACTTCTCTTACTCAACTATTAGACATTCTGTCCAGTTGTGTGCATCTTGGCATTATCTTCATTTTAAAATGGAACGTTGCTGAGGCTGCTCATGTCTTCGGCATGAGGATCTCTCTCAAACCTTCGTTACATCCCAGCAGCAAAACGTGTCAGTGCAGGAGCAGAGCAACTTTGCTTGCCGAACACGCTCTTGCTCTGCGTTCACAGCAACCTTCAGGGTCACTGTGTGCATGGTTACCTCCTTGGAAGACTGCTTATTTCACAGTGACCTTTGTGCCAGGTGACACATCTAGGTAACTAGGTGACAGGATACTTTTAGTTGAAAAGTATAATTAACTGTGGATGACAAGAGAGACAGAAGGAGCATCATCTGTGGCTTTTGAGGGGATTTAAAGATGACTGCTTAAATGCATAGGCAATGTGACCAGCTTCCAGTGTTCCACACTGTTGAACTCTTAGCTGTCTCAGAAGCAGATTGAAGAAGACGACTCTGTATCCTGAAACCCTTAAGTCCAGGGACAAAGATGCTGCTTGAGACTGCTCAAGCTGAGGAGAACTTTAACGTAATTACTGGAAATTTGGAATGCAAATTACTAATGATCACTGAGATTTAATTTAATTTAATTGAAGACTTGTTAGAGACTCTATATCTGGAACAAGGGCTCCAAAAACCTGTTTATGGAAGAGCATAACATCCCTTTAACAGGTGTGATATAGGGCTTGTAGAGGGATAAAAACCTCCCCTGTAACAAAATACATTACTGTTCAATAGTAAACAATTAACTGAAGTCTCTTTGGGAAACCCTAGTCAAGAATATTTCTGAATTATTTATATTTTAATTACATTGTTCTGTTTGAGAAGTGTACATTCTTGGCATAATTTTAGCATACTTCAGGTGCTATTGGAATACAGAATAAAGGTTTTCTTTTGGGTTTGGTGTCTGTTTGGTTTGGGGTTTGGGGGTTGGTTTTTTTTACATTTACCACTTGTTTTTCTCCTATGAACTTTGAAAAGTGTAGTATCATGCTTTGGAGGAGGTAGATGAGTTTATTTCTAGGAAGCCTGCAGAACAAGTGCAAAGGATTATGGTTTAAAGATACGTACTTTTTATTTACAAACACTGTTTTGATCTGTTTTTAAAGGCTAAATAGTAGTATGCTAATCTTGAAGCTCTTTTTTTACATCCTGAATTTTTATGCGTTAGACAAACAGGGAAATCAAAGATCTGAATCTAATTGGGATATACTTCCAGCTTAAACGGTTTTCTATACAGTTACTATATGAATTTATTTTCAGTTGCAGTTGTTTCTTGATCAAAACACTCAACACGTGGTGGTTGGTTTCCTTCATTATTGATATGAACCTTTGTACTAGTTGCTCATCATCACTGATTATTCTTTAAAAAAGAAAGTTGATTCTTTTTATATGCCTGTATATGGAAACAATATCATGTATTTCCCAGTACAACTATTAGTAGCCTCTCTACATATGCATAATAAATTATTTATTTTAATCTGCACTAACAGAAATGTAGGAATCACAAGTGCACTTGTGATTTTTTCCCATACATTTCTTAGTCAGTTTGTCAATTCTAAATTGCTTGCTTGTTGTCTCTTTCACTGATAGACAATTTCTGTGGCAAGATGGTGATTCCAACTACTTTTAATATTTAAGAATGTTTGAGTTGCTAACTTTTTGTACTAAAAGTAGCAGCTGTGGGTAGGAATGTTTTAATGAGGGGTTTAAAGATGATATAGTAAACCTGTAGATTATAGGTGAGGACTAGTAGATTGGGTCTTGCTTATGGAAGCCAGTATCGCCGGAATGTGCACAGTTTGAAATAGTTTGACCAACGTTATTTAGTTGACACATGTGACCCAGGCATAACCTTCATGATCCACATTTCCCCAAATTCTTTCAAAAACAAGCAAGTCACTCTAGATTATATCTAGAGATCATGTGTTCTGGGACGTTCTTACAGTTTATTAGCCTGATGCTGTGCTTCTTGAACTCATTCCTGAATGTTTTCTTCTGTTGTTTTCCTCTGCTGTATTGGTGTTTCCAACAGTAAATAGTGATGACAACTAATTTTACACCCCAAACTTTTGAATTTTTAATCATTCCTTCAAATACCTTACTGTCCACCCATATATTTCAGCAGTCTAGGCGATTTCTTCATTGTGTTTAAGAAAATTTACTGGAATTTTGGTGGTTTGGGTAGTTACGTACAGATCAGGCCACACATTTATTAAATACATCCTGAATTATGATTGGATCATATTCTAAGTTCAGGAGAGCTCTTCTCTGATCTTCACACACTTAGCTCTAGCTAAGACTTCTTGGATAGGACCTAGTGTCTACTCATTGTACAGGGCCCATGTATAAGACACACAGGAAGTGTTATTACATACGTAATTAATTGTATTTGTACTTTACTGATGTAGGTTCTATACCATGTCCTTTACTTCTTAATGATATGTAAACATATATTAGGCACAAACACTGCCTCTTATGTACTGGTGGTCTGAAGACTTTTATTTCCCTGTTCCCTTACGGTACCAACTCCTATTCATCACTTGAACTTTTTTTTTTTTTTTTTTTTTTTTTTCATTTTAGCCTAGCTTGAATGCACAAGAAAGTAAGATATTTTTATTATTGTTTTTAAAGTGAAAGGTTTTACTTGAGGAATTTAACAAACAAACAAAAAAAGCCCAACTAGCAATCTTATTTTCCAGTAACATCTCGACAATCTTTATAAAGATGCCAGTATTTCTTTAAATGTTTGCAAACATCACTAAGGTTTTTTTTTTTAACTTTTTTTTACAATCTTTTTAAAAGGAATCTATTCTAATGAATGTATAAAAATTCATCATAGATAATAATTGTCAGAAGTTAGTCTTATTTCCTATATCCATTTGTTCTATTAAAACACACAATTAAATGTAGAAAATTACAAATGTGAGTCATTAGCTCTGAGGCATGTAACAGCCAGGCAAGCAGCCATGACAAATCCAGAAGTATTTAAATCTCTTGGTGTTAAAAATAAGCATAGTAAAGATGTCACTAAATTTAAAATAAATCTGTTGTAAAATGTAACTCCAGTTAACATGTAATGTCTTGTGAGATTGTTGCTTTAGGGCAACATGAGTGTAGACCCATGGTTAGTAAATGGTCTTACAAAGCGAGCGTTTAATATACAGAGGCCTAAAGCCTAGTTGTTTTAAGTGTGCAGCTTGCGTTGTCAAGAAACACTGTTTCCTGGTAGTTATATTACTGTTTTTCTTTCTAGGGAGATGCCAAAAATCTTCTGGCCTCTGAGAATGTCAGCACTGGCCAAAAGTTGGACTTTTCAGATACAATGGTACAGCAGAAGCTGGATGAAATAAAGGACCAAATCAAGCGGGAAATAAGGAAGGAACTTAAAATCAAGGAGGGAGCAGAGAACCTCAGGAAGGTCACAACAGATAAAAAGAACTTGGCATATGTGGACAACATTTTGAAAAAATCAAATAAGAAGTTGGAAGACTTGCATCATAAGCTACAGGAGTTAAATGCGCACATTGTTGTAACGGATCCAGAAGATGTTGCAGGTACCATATGTTATTGCGAATTCAGTTTTTCCTCTTAGCTTAGATAAGCTGTATCCCATTTCACTTGAAAGAATTGCACTGCCAATAAGCAAATCTGTAGCTGGCAAGTTTGTTACTTACACATGCCTATTTGTTTTGATTCACAAGTAAGTGTCCAATCCCTTTGAGTTTTAAATTGTTTGCTGGGGAGCACTGTATTTCATGCACTATTTGATGATGCTCTAAAGACTAACTTAACATGTACCAGTTCTTCACTTTCAGTTATTACTGTATTAAAATATTTTCTCAATCACTGTAATATTTCCTAATAGCTTTTCACTGTATAAAAGCAAATTTCAGTACCTCTTCCAGCATCTTTCTCTGAGTTATGCTGAAGGGATCAGCATTAATACACCTTTTTATTTTAGGGGGGGAAATTATAACATTTGTACTTAAAAGTTTTGGAGGGTTTTTGGGGGGAGTTTAAACTTAAATCTAACTTTTCAAAACTGTTTTTCTGTTATGCTGTTTATCTGACTAACCTATCAAACATTTCTTACTGTGTCAATGATTTGTTAAGTCTTCAGGGTTTTCCACAAGGAAGCTACCATTTTAAAGACAATTTGAAATTGTTTTCACAGAATGGTTGTAATTAATGGTTTTAATTAGTATTTTCTGTGGCATGGCATTGATGTATTTTTTAAAAACACTAGGCTTGGTAACTTAAGAAGGAATGTTGTGAAAGTAAACAGTCCTTTTTCAGCTTTGTGGAATGACTTGGGAGATACTGCCGGCCTGGTGATTTCACGTTGCACAGACTCTTCTTGACATAAAGGTTATTAAATGTGCCCGTGCCATCGAAGGTGTTTGTGAAGTGAATGCCAAGCCTTAAGAAGCCTGGGCAGTAAGAATAAAAGACTGCATCATCCTTGTGAAGAAAGGTTGGAGAATTTAGGAGAATGCTGGCAGGTGATGTCAGCAATTCATACTATCCGGCCCTGTGACATGCCGCAAAAGTGTTGAAGTGTCCACAGTGGCCTGCACAGTATTCTCTGTATTCTTAGCATTTTTTGCTTTTGATCTTCACAAGATATAAGGGGCGGAGGGGGGGACAGCTGGAACTAGTGAGGCAAAGTAGTTGCTGCAGCATGATATGGGATTGAATACAGTAAAGTATGGTTCATAGATAGCCATTGGGTTTTTAGTAGGCTTGAAGCACTCTGTTCCATATCAGCTAAGGTTTATGAAAATCTGCTTCAGTGTTGACAGTAGCGTGGCTTTTAAAGGAACGGGAAGAGTGAAAACAGAAAGAAAATTGTATACAGGCTGTGTACAGACAGAATATAAAAATCTGTGCAGACATAAATTTATGAAGTTAATTTAGTAGAACTTAAAAAGTGGATGAACACAGAATGCTCTTGTTGGGGTGCCCCCTTCCAGTGTAGCATTTTAAAACTCTTACCACAATGAGTTAATGAGCTCTATTGTCCTTGTGCGTGACTTGGGAAATGCAGTAGACCCTAAGAAAGCATTTACTCCTTCTAAAAAGATAGTTTGGGTACAAAGATCTACATGTTGTTCAGATCCTTAGTACGCTTCTGAAAAGGCCAGCAGTGCCCATTGCTTTTGTGAGTAGCTGTTAGCAGCCAGGCTCATCTTGCCTTGCGTTTAAATACCAGAGACTTCATGAAAGGCTCAAGGGATAAAAGATCAACGTTGATAAATGTATGTGCTTTTACCTGCTTTTGATGCATGCTAAACTTCTTAGTACTATGTTTTTAACTTCCATTCCGTTCAAAGCGTTCTTGGTAGATAGCTTTTACAGTCTTAATTATTGAAATATGCAAGGAAAAACTTACTAATTCTGTTGAGATCGTTATATTCCCTGTATGGTATCACATCAGGTATTCCTATAAGACCAGTTTTAATAGAATATATTGCATCACCTTCTGGAAGAAAAATGTAGTCTTTAATTCTTTTAATATTTTTTTTTAGATCAAAGATCTACACGCACCCACCCTCCAAAATTGAAATGCTTGAGGGTTTTTTTTATATTATTTGCCTTGTAATTTAATTGCCTGTCTTCTTCCTCATTCATAGTCACTAATTCTTGGAGGGGGAGTGCTATCAGTAAACACTCTGTCTGTCTTGAGACAAATGGGTGCAAGTCATCTTGGTGAGACTCTGATTTTTAATACTGAAGTCTTAGGTTTGACTAAAGGTATTAGTGAGCTTGGCCTTTGCAACATAAGGTTGGTAATATAAAACTTATGACATGCCAACTGTGTAGGTGTGTTTCTGTGTGTTTGTGTAGATATACACGCACACATAATATTCAGCAAATGCATAGACACATAGCCCTAAAGATCACTGCCATCTGACAGAAGATACCTCTGTGGAGAGGTCACACGTATCTCCGTTTGGGAATTCTTGCTTTTGCTCAGGATCAACAGTGAATTTAATAATCTCTTACTGATGAATATCAAGCTCCCTGAATGAGTGTATTGTTTCCGAAGGTTAGCTTTATTCTAAGTTACAGCTTTTCACTTTAGCTTGTGTTTGACCTTTTTGTGGTTGGTTAGTGACAAAGTAAAAAAAGAGAGAGAAGGAAATATATGAGAAAGGTTTAGACTGTGCAGAGTATGAATGCTGAAAATAGGGTAAAGAGGGAGTGGGAGGGCTCTGGGAGTCAAGGTCTGTATTCTCTTTATGTACTTCAATATTTTTTGGGGTGGCCCTATGTTTTTCCCTGTCTTGTAGTGTATATTGTGTAGGTTTTTGCAGGTTGTAAGTAGCAAAGTCAGGACTGAGATCCATTGAAAAGTAACACTGACAGAATCAGAGAGATGATCCCTTTGACCTGTCAGGCCTCACCTCTGAAGATTTTTGGACTGTTTCTGTTGACTGGTTGAAAGGTCATTGGGGTAACTTGGAAAAGTCATTTAATCTTTCCTTGTTCCTGTATCTGAAAAGTGGGTGTGAACATATATTTGTAAAGTGCTCCGGATTTAGAACTGAAAAGTGCCACGCATGCTGTTGTGACTCTTACTGTTGCTTATGGTATCAAGCAGTAACTTATACTACAATTTAGTGGTTCGTTAAAAAGGTAATGTAACTTCTTTGTAATCAGCACAGTGTAATCGATAAATGTTAAAACTATTAAATGTAGTGTTAATTAATCTACTAGTGTGGTTTAATAACATTCCATTTCAAGCAAGTTAAGATGTTTTGATGGTAGTTTGCCTGGAGCTGAAAGCTTTCCATTTCCTAATGCCATAGGAAATGATTTTCACAACTGTTTGAAGAATTGGTATTAAACCTTAACCAAAAAATGCATTTTGCCAAGAAGCTATACTACTGAATGTGAGGGTAGATTTGGCAGCAGATACATGATTCGGAAACAGCTCTTAGCACAGGTTTACTTTACATTACGGGGTTGCTGGTGAATCTAGATTTGTCTTAAATTGGGACTTTGTACCCAGGTCTGCCCTTATAGCGCAGTATATTAGTCATACTAGGACGCAGAGTTTTAAAATTTGTATGTCAGCACTTAAAAGTGAAGCAGAACGCAGCAATACAAAATGAGTAGGACCAGCCTAGTGACCATTACTGCTGAAAATCTGAGAGATTTATTTTAATGTGTAACATGGGGATGATTACTTCAGTCTTAGAGATGAAGAAATTTTGTATCTTGAAAACATGCTTCTTCACAGTAGCATAGATTAAACTGATGTTCTCTTCATGTGTCAAAGTAGCAGTAGAGATTGTGGGTTTTAATATGACTCAGTGAGGTGTTAAGATTGAAATAGCTTACCTACAGCAAGTCACTGATTTAATTAGCATATAATTGATATGTGGGAGATATAAAAATTGAGAGATTAATCTGTTCTATAGAGCTGAAGTAAAGGTGGATTGATGAGTGATCTCATCATGGTGAGATGATGGAAAGACCTTCGAGGGAATTGAGGAGGCTGGATGAAACATGGAAAACACGAAATAAAAAAGACAAGTTCGTGCCTCTTCTTCCATTCTCCTAACTTCTAAGCTATCCACTTTGCATCAAATTTGGCTGTAGGTGTCACAAAGAAAATAATTTTGTTTAAGAATGTGACTAGCTGACAGGAGAGTGAGAGAGACTGTTC
Source organism: Grus americana (assembly GCF_028858705.1). NCBI lineage: Eukaryota > Metazoa > Chordata > Aves > Gruiformes > Gruidae > Grus > Grus americana. The sequence continues at coordinate 18,768,503 of NC_072859.1, read as the reverse complement.
TGGGGATTTCTTTGTCTCTACAAATGACTTGCTTAATCTGTCAGACACCAAAGTGTCCATATAAGACCAATTACTGGAAACTGGTAGAGGTAGCAAGCAAATTGGTGGAGGTAGTGACATTTTTAGACAGCGGACTCCACCTACAAGGCTCATATCTGTAGGAATTTCATGGTAACTTTTGGGAACCTTAATGTAGAATAACATTACTGAAACAATCTCCTGTCACTTGTTTAGTAGTTAAAATTGGCTGTTTCTGAATTGAAATTCATTTGAACTTCAGAAGTTTCCAGAAGGTCAGTGCTGGATGTTCTCTGAGTGCAGAATGTCCACTGCTGCTTTGGACTTACTGATGGCTTGGTTCAAGTGCTGATGCAACCTTCTGACTGCCTGAGAAAAGCCTAATGATGGCTCTTTCTTCCCCTCTCCATCAATGCCTAAACATGTATCACAGGTGTTTCTGTTGGGTATGACACTGACAAGGCTAACTGCAATTAAATATCCTCAAATAAGATTAAAATTAACTATTTACTAAAGGGCACTTGCTGCTAATGGAGTAGCTTAGCAGCATGCTGCAGTACCATCTGGGAACCCAAATTCAGAAAGTTACATGGGATCCTAGATTTTGCACTGAGTTTATTGAAGAAACTGTACCTAGCATCTGGGGAAGAGGCCCCAAAGGAACAAGCAGCAGTCTCAGAAGAAGAGAGTTGTGTCACTAATAAATGTAATTTACATGGGAGTGCTGGTAAAAGGCAATTTAGAAGCAAGAAGTTTTTGCTGGTGAGCACTATGTGAAGACTCAAACTGAAAAGGTTTTCAGAAGAGCAAAGATCGTAGTTAAGATAAACATTTTAGACTGAAAATTGCCATTGTCGTGATGCAATCCAGACATTTTAAAAAATCTAGTCAGTTAAAGCATCACTATTAAATTCTTTTAAGTCTTATGAGTATATTTTAATGAAAACAAGATATTGCAGGTGCTGGGGAAGCAGTACTGCAGCTCTTCCAGCAGTACACTGGATGTGTGCTAACAAGCTACACAAAGCTCATTAATGTTAAGCAACAACATTCATAGTTGTTCAGCAAAAATAACATGCTAGTTACTTGAAATGAAGTCAAGTCTACTTGAAATACATCTGTGACTTCACTTGATAGTCGCTGTCAAGAAGAAAATGCCTAGGGGCACTGATTGATACCCTAGCAAAGCTCTTGCTGTCCTATGCCAAGTTGGACTTGAATGCATCCAAAATGGTAAGTCTTGTACTGTCCTTATTGACCCAACAAACACGGCAAACTGGAGAATCTCTTATTTTCCACAGTTCCTACTTACCTATTTGAGTGAAATATCAATTTGGTATGAGTACTTAACTCTTGTTTAACTTTAAGCATATGCATAAATCTCATTGATTGCAATTATCTGAATGAATTTATTACTTATTTGTATTATGAAGATGACTAAATGTCTCCAAATGAGATTTGAGCCCCTCTGTATAGCACTTTACACAAATAGATCAGAGAGAACTAGCCATACCGAAGTGATTACAACCTCAGTAGACATTACAAAGAGAGAGGGAAACAGCTAATACAGATGTAGCTCGTAGTGCTGCTGCAAAGATTGTCAACGCTTTCCATAATAGGACCAGTTTGTCTGGGTAATTTAAAACTTTAATCTGAATTCTTCTATAAGAAGCTACCTCAGGCTGCTTACTGAATTGTAATGGGGTCAGGGGGGAGGAGGAGTCACTTGGACGCCATTTCTGAAAAGCTGTTGGTAAACTTTCTTTTTTTCTTAAAAAAAAAAAAAAAAAAACAGCAACCTGTGTTAAGAAACCACATTGTTCCATGTTTGGGAATTTAGTGAGCAGCTATTATGCCTGAAGGCAAAAAATTATTTCTTCCTAGCAATTAGTCCATACTGCAGAAGAGTTTCCTTTGCTGATGGTTACTAGCAAAGTGTATAGTAGAACCATGTAAACTAAATGATAGAGGGGAGTTTAGGTCCACAAGTGCAGACCAACTCTTGAGATGACCCAGGTAAGTGATGTTGTTACACAGTGCAGACGTGCAAAGGGAGATAATAACAGCTGCCTGGGCAACCTGAACCCTGATATCTCTAATTAGTCCTTGGCTTGCAACTTGAGTGTTGTTTTAATGCAAAGGAAGACTGCTTGTGTGCGTCTTTAAAAGCTGTGAAAACAGACTTCAGGAGCCCCACAGTCTTCCCAGGGATCATCAGAGGGCTGGGTTCTTTTATGTAGTAGAGGCCTGCATCATAAATCTAAAGTTGGTAAATATTCATTTATACGATTAATCTACTTTACAAGGAGACTTGACACTGTGACTTTTAAGTTTCCCATTTGTTCTACTTTTGAATAGATTATTAGGTGAGGATTAGTTGAACGTGAAGACATAAGTGAGAGGAAAGCCTGTTGTTAATCTTTGTTTTATTAATAACGCATTTAAGGTAAAGCTGTTTAAGTGCAGTTTCAAAGAGAAACCAAGCCAAAACATTGAGGAGAGGATGAGTGACAAAACAGATGAGGAATAACACAGATTTTTTTTTTTTTTCCTTTAAAAAAACATCTGGTATTTTCTGTACTACCTTTAAATAGTGAGGATGCAGTAAGAGTCTTGAAGTGACTTGAAGTGAAGAGTGAATGAGCAGCAGAGGAAATTAAAACTTCTTACATGAAATCTGTATGTAGCCTCAGCAAAGATTGCAATTTAGGAGGAAATTACACAGCAAACTTGAAAGTAAAATGTATTAAATCTCCAAAATTAGTTATCAGAATCTTCTACAGAAGAAATATGAAATGGCAGATAAGACATCTCCTTCCTATGACACCTCTTAATTAATAATTTGTAATTTACTAGTGCAATGCCTGTGTTTTCTAATAATTGAGGATTTCAGGAACTTGATCCATCATCTTAGTTTTAATTCAAGGAAAATTAATTAAAATTGGAAAAAAAAACCAAACTGTACTGTTGGTATCGGGTAAACATTGTCTACCAGGAGACCAATTAATGTCAGTTGCCCATAGAGAAGGTATTCTCTCAGCTGTTAGGGTAGAAGATATCAACATCAAAAAACATTATTACAGCGGATGTAATTTATCTTCTTTTACAAAAAAGTTTGAAAGAGAAGCCATTGGGACTGTTAGGGAAGATAGCTAAAAGGACAGTCGTTAAGTCCTAGGAAGTAGTCCAGTGGTCACGTATTTTCAATTCACTAGCAGTTCATGTTGCAGAAGCTGAAATATGAACCAGTGATTAATGGACTTGTCTGGAGGAGGATAGAAAAGTTAAGGAGTTTGACTATGTAATTTGATTGATAAAACTAACTTGCATTCCATTAAATTCATCCAGCAAAGATGGAGATCTGAACACAGTAATGTTGTCAAACAAAAAAGCTTTATCTTTTCCACATATCATAGTTGTTCGATAACTTGTCTGCCTGTATATCCAATTATCCCAGGATTCTGTTATGATTCCAGAGCAAAAATCGTTCAGATTTACAACTAAGGAAAATGTTCATTTTTATCTATGCTTAATTTTGACATAAAAGAGTGTCTGCAGTGTTCGCACTAGAATTGATGAGGATCTGCTTTATATCTGTATTTAGACCATGCTCATTAGTATTGAATATTACTGTCCAAGGTTTTTTTTTTTAAAAACACTTAAATTTAAAATCAGGAGTGTAAGAAAGCTTAATGGAAAACTGCATTTTGAATTGACTCAAGACATTCCAGAAGAAATAAATCTCCTTTGAAACTAAAATAGACCTAGCTGCAAACCTGCCTACTTTACCACTCCCGGAAGTGATTCATGTGAATTAGGACGCGTGTAGGAGTCACTAGGCTTTCGTGAGGCTTTTCATGTTAAGGCGCATTTGCAGTGCTGTTGCAAAGTAGCTCTGGACAGGAGGGTCAGTCTTAGTACCTAAGTATGATGTTCCAGCTTTGTTTAATCTATTAGAATAGAGTTTAGGGTGTTTTGGAGGGGAGGGGTGTGGGTTCTGTGGGCTTTGGATTTTTTTTTCCTTTTTTCTATTTTGCACACTTTACATCTTACCTTTAATTCACAGATTGTCCTAGGACTCCAGATACTCCAAATAGCGATCCTCGTTTTCCTACTAACAACAGATTGATGGCCTTAAAGAAGCAATTGGATATAGAACTGAAGGTAAAACAGGGAGCAGAAAACATGATACAGATGTACTCAAATGGCTCTTCAAAGGTAAGGTTTTGGAATCCTTAAAAACATTAAATGACTGTGGATTTTCATATCGCTGTGGTGTGAATGTATAATGTAAAAACAGTATACAATTTCAGTATTTTTAGTTTGGGGTATATTTTTGTTAAATAGTTATGTCAAATCTGTTACAAATTACTATACCATTTTTTTGTTCTGGTTTGATACCCACTCAAGTAATTGTTTTATCAATTTATCCACATGCAGTTCAACCTAAATAACAAATCCGGCTTACTAAATTTAGTACATCTAGTAATCTTTGATCGTGTGTGATTCACTTAGCAGCAAAGCTTGGTATGACACTGGTATCTGATGCTTTTCCTAGCTCCACTAAAAAAATAATCCATTAGTTTAAAGTCATAATGTGCATGATAATCACACAAAAGGCAGCAATGCCAAGTACACTTCTGAAATCATCATCTAGTTGTAGTTGGCAGTAAAAAGATTTGTACCAAATATTTGTATTATAAGATGTGTATAGTATTCTGATAGTTGTTATAGTCTGCATTAGTACGCATGCACATAAAATACATATAAGAATACTTTTTCTACAGAAGTGGGGTATTCTAGAGGTAGCATCAAACTGAAATTAAAAATAAACCCATGCTTATCCCTAGATCTGAATTTTAAACACATGCTTGCTTGCACTTACTCTGTCTTGATAGCACCAGAAGTTCTCCAAGGGCAGGGTGGGGGCCGTGTGTGTTTGCTAAACCCCTAAATGGGTTTGACGAGTTACATAGTCCTAACTATGTAATAAAATTCATTATACTCTAAGAATCCCTTAACTCAAGTGAAAGACAAGCCAAACCTTTTAAATGAGGGGGGAAAAAAAAAACCCAACAAACAAACCTCCAACCAAACCCAAAACCCAACAACAAAATCCCCTCCCATATTTTATGAGTGTAAGGGAGTCAGTACTCAAATGAGAAAAAAGGGGAGCAGGAGAGGGGATCCTCTACTTACCTGCCCCGTCACCCTTCATTAGTTACTCATTACCTGTTCTCTCCATTTACTTTTACTAAATCATTAAGGAGATGAATTTCCAAACTAAGGGGAAACACAAGCATAGATCTAAGAAATAGTATGTGGTAGCTTGGTTAGATGTTTCTGTGTCCGGGACAATAGGAATATTGAAGTGTGTTGAATTCTTAACTGACTGAGCCAACACCTAGCTAGATCAGCAAACTTAAGAAAAAGTAGTGTTTGACTTGAAGAGTAGACATCTGTGAATTGCGTTGCTACCCCATCTAATTGAAACTAACCAGAAAGTGTTGGAAAGGAACTTCATGTTCTGGGTGAATTTCTGCTAAGGACTGGTGGAGAGGCAGATTACTTTGTATCTGCCTACTGTATGACTTTTATACCGTGAAAAAATTACAGCGAATGCTGCTCGTTCCAGAAAAATGAGTTTAGATGAGATGGACCATAGGTGCTATCAAGCTCATTCTGTTCCAGCAGCACTTCTGTTGAACCAGTGGTACTGTAGTAGCCTTATTGGAAAGTGACCTGTAGCCTACTGGCCTGGGCCACATGGAAGCAATCTCTGGAGTGCACCTTATGACTCAGGGCCTGGGAATGCTGTCCATGCACCACAGTCCCTCAGCTCCTGGAAACCCTGGAGTCTACATCCTCTGGGGCCATGTACTTAACGTCAGGTACACTTAAAAATAATAATCAGCTGACCTAAATGGATCAAAAAGCACACATGAATTATGTTCCTAATAAACCCTCAGTAAGTAACCTTATAACAGCCCAAAAAACGTAACTAAACACTCAAGCTATAATATTAGACGTTGTTAGCAGGCTTTGATCAGACTAGGTAGAAAGGATAAATTCTGGCTTGCTTTGATTGAGGCATGTAATTAAAATTGATGATCGGATCTTGTATTTGCAATTGGTAAATGCTTAAATCAGCCTACCAGATTTGGTGTATATACTAACTGGGCAGGGGAGAGCAAGCTGGAAAACACAAAAGCATTGCCAGCTGCTTCAACAAACAGGATGGAAATGGTGCGTATTCATTCTCTCATGTTCTTAATGCTTAGTAGTGAGTTAGTTAATTTGGCAGGTTTAAACCATAGGCTTGAGCGTGGTGATTACAGTTTTAAAAGCAGAGCTTAAAACAACTCATGTACCTGGATGAGGTGGGCAAAAAGGGCAGAAAATTCCCAGTTTGAATCCAACCCTGGTAATCCAGTAGTTCTTTAAAAAGTAGTCACAGGATCCTCTTTAAAACAAACTCTTTCGTGACCTTTTTTCAAGTGTACTATACGATCTAATTTCAGTTCTGTTGTATTTCCAGACCTAAATTTAATGGAGGGAGGTCATTATTTGTTTCCTAAAAATGAAGAAGCAGTCTGTTAATAGTGATAAACCCATCCTCTTATGGGGAGGTTTGCCCTTCGTACTTACTCCACAGGCTTCAGTAACATTCAGCTCAACCTATTCAGACTTAAGTGTTTCTGAGATACTGATCATCTTTCCTTGGACTTGTGTGGATTCTCTGAGATCCCATGACAGCTTTGCAGATCGGTTTTAAAGGCACTGTCAGTTCTTCTATACTCAGGAGATGCCTTGAAATACTTTGTATTCAGCCTCCAACACTAAAGGAGCTGCTTGGGTATAAGACATCCATTTTGATTCTAAAGATGGGATTTTCTGTCTCTTGAAAACATAAGGATATCTCTATAATCCTGAATTACCTCCTTTCTATGCATTGAAGGGCTGATGTTGCCCCTGAGCAAGCAAATCCATTGCAGTAAGAGGATATGAGGGACAATCAAGATCAAAAATAAGATAAAATTGAAGATACAGACAAAGAAACACAGCATATTTATACATCAGAATGATGCATGGATAAGGTTTAATACAGGATTCTAGAGTTGCTTGTAATCTGTTACTTAGAGCCTATGCTCTGCTGTAGACACAGGTTATTTCAAAAGTTGACATTTGTATTTGAGAAGGCAAATTCAGTGTACTCGTTAAATAATTGGATAGCTAACATGGAATCTTAAAATATGAAAACTAGTGGTATCTCTCTGAAATGTTGATTAATACTAAAACTTCAAACCAAGAGTTTTGAGACTATGGTATGCAGGGGTGGCACAATTTCTCCCCATGCAGCCAAAGCCTTTTTCTGTGTGTGTCTTGGTGTATCTACCCTGCAGAACATAGGGCAGCATTAAAATATCTGAGTAATACATTGGGCAAAAGGTCATAGAGGAGCTCTATGAAGGTGAAGTTCTCTCTTCTCAGACTACTGATTTTTCTCCCAGTATACTTCATGGTGCCAGTATTTCTAGCTCTGGGTATCCGTGCTACACTACAGTTCTTTGTCTTGGTTGTGGTAAGGGGAAGAACTGAATTTCATTAGCTTCTTAAATAATTGACAACTTCAATATAAAATTAAAAATATAAGTATAAACCATATCCATGGGAAAGTAACTTATTAATGAGGTTATAGAGTGGCTATAAAATGAGTTAACCAAAATACTCTTTGGACTATAACAAGCGTGATATTCATCTACACTGACTACCGTTGATTACTGTCATTGGTTGGTACTGCACAGACAGGACAGACTGCCTTAAATTTTGTTACACCCCTTTTTTGTTCTTACTGCAAGTCAGGTCACCTTTAAGTTATCTGGTAATTCCCAGAACGTATAGAGTGAGCCATGCAGCAGCCATAGAAGTGCAGGCACAGTTCCACATCTGAGAACTATTTGATAATCCATTTTAAGTCAGTTATCCAGTAGCTGGAGGACAAAAAAATGGTATACCTGGGAAACATGTGGATGGATGGCTGTGCTCCTGACAATGAAACGGTATTATCAGTTAGTTTGAAAGTTCATCTTCAGAAATGTTCTCTTCTAAACTGCTTCTTGTGTTACTGCTTTTGAAAACAAAAATTGGTTAGCTTAGTTTATTTAGACGAGAAGTACTGTACTTCATTGGCTATTTCACCAGCAACTTAAAGTAACCCTCCTTTATTATGTATGTATTAATGCAAAAAATCTTCAGCTTTGATTTGTTCAGAAAAACATACTGCAGACTTATTTATAATGTGACATGTAAGCTAAGTTCATATTTCTAATTTAAAGATTAAAAATCAGCTCAAGTGAATTCATGCAATGATTTTTTTTATATGGATTTAGTCTAGCAAATTTGTCTTTTACAAGAGTTCTTAGCATATTCACAGTAAATTTGAGTTGTTCTACATAGGGTGGGGGTATTTTGTGCTTAATATCTTGTCCTTTCTTTAGTATCAGCTTATAAAACATAACCTACACATGTAATGTTGCTAGATCATGCATCCTTTATTCAGCTTTAAAAGGATAGTTTCCATGGGAGTGGCTTACAGTCTTTAATCAACCAGAATATGCATCTGTCCTATCTTAATTTCCACTAATATCCTAATGTGGTTAGTTGAATTGGTCTGCTATACTGAACAAACTATATAGATTTAGTTCTTGTTCCTAAGGCATGTGAGTTTTGAAGCTTTCAATGTCTCTTGTCCATGCAGAGTTTATGATTTTAACTTGTTTGTTTGTTTTAATAGGATCGAAAACTTCTTGCCACAGCTCAGCAGATGCTCCAGGACAGCAAGACAAAAATAGAAGTTATAAGGATGCAGATTCTTCAGGCAGTCCAGACCAATGAATTGGCTTTTGATAATGGTGATGGAGTAGAAAGGAATTATGAATAATTAATGTCAGAATGCTATGTAGATATGTACCCATATGCACACAGAGTTACCATAAATTTCTAGAAGGAATGTTAGACAAAGCTCGTATGAACCAAAACAAAATAGGAGACTAGGTATACCATCATGTGTGTTAGGATGCCAAATACATCTGACTTAAGACAAAATACCTTAAGCTTAATGAAGAGAAATACAACCTCTCTTTATCATCCTTTTTATAAATGCAGTCCATTTTACTTTGTGGTCTTTGTTCTCCCTTCATGCATGCTTTCTTTTGTCTTAACAATAACTAGTAATTTTCTTTAAAGCATATAATCTTTTCACTATCCTAAAAAAAATAAATAATCTGACGCAGGTACAAAGCCTGCTTGCCATACTTAAACAGATTGACCTTATTATTATTAATGGGAGCACAGATGGAGGCGAATTCTTGCTGTCTTTACGGGTATTTAGGCTAGATTAAGTAGTAAACAACTATTTTTAAAACAAAACAAAAAAGAATCAGTGGTTTTAAAATGACCTGACTTGAAATACTCATGTTGCATTTCAGAAGTAGTTTTAAACTTGCATTTCTTTGGAAATCTTTAAATAAATTTAAAAAAAAAATAAATAAACCCTGCGCTATAATAGCATGAGCATACTATAAAATTGTGGGCATATCGGTACATCTCTAAGTCTTGAACTTTATTCGTATGCATTTCTGAGTATTGAAGTTGTATGACGATGTTCATAATCAGGGCCTGGATATATCCTAGATAATGAAAAACTTGTGTGTGTGTGGTTTTGTTTTGTGGGGTGTGGAGGGGTTGGTTTTGTTTTTACACTTACCACGCTTCTGGCTTTTTTTTAACACCCCATCATAGCACATGGATTCCTTCAAATGCAGATGCTTAATACGTCACTGTTGCTTTTGACATACGTCAAGCTTTTCTTTGGACTACCAAATCTGCGTCTTTCACTTTTCTTATTTTCTTTTTTTCTCCCCTCTGTTTAGATGGGGAGAGGGGTTGATATTAAAGAAATTAAACATAGGCGTGGTCTTCAATGAAGATTGTTTGTTTGTATCTCTTTGCAGCAAAACCTGTGATAAGCCCTCTTGAACTCCGAATGGAAGAATTACGGCATCATTTTAGGATAGAGTATGCTGTAGCAGAAGGTGCAAAAAATGTGATGAAATTACTTGGATCTGGGAAAGTTACTGACAGAAAGGCACTTTCAGAAGTAATTTATGTCATTACAGTTTCTGATACTTTATTTTAAATGTTCTTTCAAGAAAAAAAATGGAAATATTTCAATTATTTTTTTTTATTATTTTAAAAAGGCACAAGCAAGATTTAATGAATCAAGCCAGAAGCTGGACCTCTTGAAGTATTCACTGGAACAGAGATTGAATGAACTTCCTAAAAACCATCCCAAAAGCAGTATTATTATAGAGGAGCTTTCATTGGTCTCTTCACCCACATTAAGTCCTCGTCAAAGTGTAATATCTACTCAAAACCAGTATAGTACACTGTCCAAACCAGCAGCTTTAACAGGTATGATTTATGGAGCTTTTTTAATATATTTTATTAAATGGTTTAAAACAAGCCTTTAATGCTAACTTTGTTTCTTTCTGGATGTATTTCATTGTTGTTCTTTTCCTAGACAAAGGCATTTACAATTTCCAAGTGTCTATACACCAAAAAAATGCAGATAAGTTTCTTTGATTTATTTGTTGACCTTTTTATAATCCTATTGAAAAAGTGTAGTTCTGGCCTTAAGTTAGGTCACTGTGGAATGATATTACTAGCGTTTACCTAACGCCTTTCATCTTTAGATTATCAAGCACTTTAAAAGGTGGGTAAGTATCATTATCCCCATTTTACAGATGGGGAAACTGAGGTGCAGAAGGGTTAAGTGACTTGCCCTGGTCATACAACAAGTCAGTGGCAGAGCTGGATATAGGCACCCAGCTTTTCTCCCAGTCCCTATTTTACCCACTGGACCACACTGGCTTCCTAGAAGGTGAGATTTACGCTACCAAAACATGTGTTACATTTCTAAACCAAAGAGGGAGATCCTAACAAACACGCGTGGAACTATTGAAGCCTCTGTTTATTGGTGTGAATTGTTTTCCTTGCAGTTAAACATGGAGATTTTCTGATTTTTTTTTTTTTTGAGAGAGTTAGCCTACTGTGAGGGAACAGTATATTCATATACATAAATATAAGACTTAGGAACTTCTCGTAGTTTGGGTTCACCTGGAATTGTTGTCTTTCATTGGAAGTAAAGTATTTCAAGTGAGCCGTACATTAACAAAGCTCTTGAACATTTGCCTCCCAGTGTTCTCAAAGAAAAGCAAACACTTTTGACTACTTGGAGGTATGTTGTTTTACTAAATTTATATAATATGGGGTCGTATAAGAATTACTAATACAGATAGGTTTGGTTTTTTGTTTTGTTTCCTAAAACATTTTACATGTAACTATTAAACCAACTATTAACAGAGTAAGTTTACTACAAAAACAACCTGTAATTCAAATGTTACTCTGGTTATACATGTATAACTGAAACCAGAATTTAAAATATAACCCCACAGCACTTCAAAATTAAAACAAAAAGAGGAACTCTTCTGCTGAGCTGCAATAATAATAAAATGGAGCAAGTCTACTTGCCTTCCATCTTAGTGCAGTAAGACAGATAGCAAAGGGTAAAAAGCATCAGGACCTCAGCCAAGAGTGCTTGTAAAGTTGTAGAGTGGTGAGGGGAAATTTTTTTTTCATCAGATGGAATATCAAATGATCAGTGACCATGGACAGGAAGTATCATGCCTTGGTTGTTTTAAAACAGCTTTTTAAAATTCTTTTCTTGTAATAAATAATCATGGGCCAGATACATTATAGCGACAAATAATTCCTCTTTAAATGTGATTTACTGATATATATGAACAGTTTTTAATAGGAATTATCAAAACAGTGCTACATGCTTGTAAAGTTCTTAATAGTTTCACTTTCATATTGGCTACACAAAGAGCTTTTGTATTGAACTGGATTTAAATGAACGGTGTCTTTGTGTTTTAGCCTCTAACACTTTGTGAAAAATAGATCAGTACTACTGCCATACTTTTTAAAGTGCATCAACAGAGCTTTCTGGTATGCATCCAGTCCTTATACAAGATTATAGCCTTTCTGCTTATTAATTTATTTTATTTTTTTTAAACAGAGTTTGGGACTGAAGTAGTCTTTTACCTTTTTAAACTGGTTTGGGAGCCAATAGCATCTCTTTGTCTTCGTAGCCTAATGCATAGCTGTCACTTACGGCTGTTAGTTCCCCACAGGATGGGATTTCTTCTCAGACTGGTTTCCTGGTGTATATCCTGTGGGATATAATGTTGCCGGACCATTTTTAGGTCAAGTCTGACTTAAGTTTCTGTTACAAGAGTACTTTTAAGTTTCACAGTTAAGTACATTTGCTGTCAAAAGAACACTGTATTTAGGAGTTGCATTTCTAGCTGACAGTATGATTATGACCTGGCTAATTTCACCACTTCTAATAGTTAATTTTGTTAGTGTCAGTGGTGTCGCAGTTTTACAGATGTTATCTTGTGCAGGATGAGGCAAGCCTACCGTTCTTGTAACCATCTGTGGTGTTCAGATGTTTCTGTGCTGCTGGAGGAGACTCTCTTAAATTAGAACAGCAGTCTCTATACCTCATTTGGTTAAAGACATAGAAGATTTTGAAGAATAGCTTCTTGACTCAGCTTTTATAAATCCAAATTCAGTCAAGTTGGAACAATTCAATGATTTTAAATTATGTACTAACTCTAATTTGACTTTAGCATGCAGCAGGCAAATGTGATTTCTGAATGTATCTTAAACAAATTTGTAGTCTCAATAGTCAATGTGTTCATTTTAATTCCCAAAGTGATCTATCCAATATTAATTGGTTATATGAAACTCATGGAAAATTGTTATCATCCCATCTGCAAGATCCATCATTTTGATAAGAAACCTAAGATTTGTCATCTTAAAAAAATAACATTGCTCACAACTTGAACCCAAGTCAGTTAGGTTACTAAGTGAAGAAAACAAAGATGCTTGAGAACAGAACAAAAACTTATTTAGTGTTATTTTGGTGAACTGTTGCTCCTTCTAGAAGGTTGAGTCCCACATGTTCGACTTCTGATGCTTATGTTCAGTATATTTGTCTGTCTTAGATCTGTCTCTTGATTTCATCTGATAGTTCTGTTCTACCCTGCGGGGGTCAGAATGTGAGCTATTGCCATAAATCAATCATTAGTCATTCGCTCTGTACACTTAAGAACAGCAGTCTTTGATAAATCATTGTCTGTCTTGTTCTAGGTACTCTGGAAGTTAGGCTAATGGGCTGCCAAGACATTTTGGAAAACGTCCCTGGTCGATCAAAAGCCACATCGATTACGCTGCCTGGTTGGAGTCCAAATGAAGCCAGATCATCTTTCATGAGCAGAACCAGTAAAAGTAAAAGTGGGAGTACTAGAAATCTCCTGAAAACTGATGACTTGTCCAGTTCAGTATACTCTTACTTCTCTTATTTTTATGCATATCTTTTATTTACATTTTAATGTGCATGTTGCATTCTGTAATTTGAAATACTAAATTGATTTGAGGCTTTAAACTTACCTGTTTCTTCATCTGTCAGGTTGTTTAAAAAAAACCCCAAACAAAGCCACAACCACACTATTATGCCATAAGAACCAATTAAATATGAGATTATATTTTTAAGGGAAACTTACTGAAGATTTTTCTGTTTGTGGGAAATCCTCTTAAAGATTTAAGCTGAGTTTGTGTAATTTACTTACAGATGAAGTCTGTGCTGTACTGAAGTTGGATAACACTGTGGTTGGCCAAACTAGCTGGAAACCTATTTCCAATCAGTCATGGGATCAGAAATTTACACTGGAACTAGACAGGGTAAAAATGTGGTCTTGCTTCATTGACGGCTGTAATCGATTCTTCAGATTAATTTCATGTTGCTTTATTTATTTTTTCCTGTTGTGGTTATGTTCAGATTTCATATGTGTAAGTATTCCCACTCTTAAAAGAATGACCAATTCTGATCAATTCTTCAGGAACAATAAATAAATTGTCTAATAGTTCTTTCCTAGAACTTTAAATGTTACTTGGAGGACGCAAGTATCTGAAATGATACTTGATGTTTCTTTCCTCACACCTTTTGAAGAGAATTTATGCTATATAGGTTTAATCAAGCATTGTTTCTTTAGATACCTGATAGTTGTAGTATTTTAAGGTACAAGGATTTTTTTTCCATCACTGTTTAAAATAGACTGAAAATTGAACTATATTTTAGGACCCTAAATGTCATCTCCAGTATGTATTTTAAGCAAATGAGAAAAAAAAATAAAAAAAAATCAAACAACACAAAAAACAAACCCACCTTCCTGCTCTTGCTCTCTCCCCACCTTACCCCACCCCTCCAAGCCTAAAACCAGATTCCTTCCATCTAGGAAGGAAGTAGTTTTAGACCTGCAGGTAGAAAAATTTAGGATCCGGTTAGGAGTAGCACAGAACAAAACTTAGCAGCTGTGGAGCCCTGAAGCCTTGATTCTTCTCAGATTAAGACTAGAACAGGTCAAAGTTTAGCAGCAGCTCCTACCAGCCTAGTATGTGTCCTGTACACTATTTAAGAACTCAGTATTAGATGCTTTTTGGTGCCAGAAAAGGACCTTGCTTCTGCTGGGTGTGACCACACATCCTTCCGTATTTGAAATGCATATTCCAAACCCCATCATGTTTTTATCTGTGGCTTCTTAACTTCTTAGCTGTAACCTACTTAACTCTAGGTAGGTTACAGTTAGGTTTTAAAGCCTACAGCTGTCATATAAAGACAGTAAATTGATGCATTGTGATGGAAGTTAACTATGCTAACTGAACTTAGTAACATAGAATGCTGCTGTTACATTGCATTGCAGGATTCTTCACATTTTGTAACAAGCATATAAGACACCCTAAGAATATATAAATCCCACCGGCAAGATATAGCAGTAGTTCTTGTTAGTTTAAAGTTTTTGGCCCCTCTTCACGACCATATTACAAAACCTGTATGCATTCTAGAGATACTGTGAAGTCTTGCATCATGATGTGTATGCATGTACTTAAATGTCACTGTGCAGCCATGAAATATAATTGATACATGTACATAACATGAAAAAATAGTAAAGTTGAGGTTTATAAACACATGTAAAAGTTTGTTGTCAGAACTTGAGCTCAAATACCATGAACTAGCACTGTTGTTAGACTGACTCAAAAAGTCTGGTGACTGTGACTCTCATTCTACTCTTGGCAGAATTTTACACTTATACTTTTATTTGGACATGAGAGATCACATCTGAACTGAAGTAAAATGCTACGATCATCCTAGTGAGAGCTTGCTGGGTATGGCTGCTTAGCCCTGGCACTCTTTTAAAGTAACAGCTCTGCCTCTTGGTCCTTGAGTTGCTAGATCTTATGATTGTACAGAGGTAACTCTTGGAGAACAATTACTAATAAGTAATTTCCTGTGTACATGTTTCCTGTCATAGTCACGTGAGTTAGAAATCTCAGTTTATTGGCGTGACTGGAGATCTCTGTGTGCAGTAAAGTTTCTGAGGTTGGAAGACTTCCTAGATAACCAACGGCATGGCATGTGTCTCTATCTCGAACCCCAGGGCACTCTGTTTGCAGAGGTAAGAATGTTTCTTTGAAACACTTGAGCACACTTGCAAGTATTATATTGCAGAATAGTTTAAGAAGTTTTTCTTAAACTTACAAGAATACTTTTTGTTCTGAAACTTGAATTATAACACACATTGTTTGAACTGCAGGTTACGTTTTTTAATCCAGTTATTGAAAGAAGACCAAAACTCCAGAGGCAGAAGAAAATTTTTTCAAAACAGCAAGGTGATTCTTTAATACAAACATGTAAAACTTAAAAACTGTACAGATCTGTGATACTTTTTATACAGAGACCTAATATTTGTCTGTGAATAGAGCTGTTGGTAATGAAGGATTTAGCATTGCATTTAGAAATGTTTTAGAATTCCTTATTATGTATTAGCATTTAATAGTGAATAATTAGGAATTGCTAAGGAATATGACAAATTCAGTTTGTTCTTCATAAACTATAAACTGATTAATATGAATTATTTTTTTTAATTATAGCTTTTGGTAATAAGTAAGGAAATTACTTGCACTCTATTTTCTTTTTTCACAACATCCACAGGCAAAACATTTCTCAGAGCTCCTCAAATGAATATTAATATTGCCACTTGGGGAAGGCTGGTAAGAAGAGCTATTCCAACAGTAAATCACTCTGGCACCTTCAGCCCTCAAGCACCAGTGGCTGCTACCGGGCCAGTGGTTGATGCACACATTCCTGAACTAACCCTGCCAGCCAGGTAGGCGATATCTACAATTTTTAAGTACTTTAAGAGCAAGAACAACAGTGAGATGCTTATGCCCTAATGTACATGGTGTATGTCAAATCTGTTTATTCTGCAAGACTGCAGACCTTTCAACGTTTTAATTTTGGACATCCATTTTATAGACAGATATACACACACAAGATTTGGGCTGGGAGAGGTCTACCTAAGGTGCAGTTTTAAGTTTTTTTTCATGCTGTTAAATCAGTCTCTGCTGTGCACTGACAAGTTGCTTATTTTCTTGCCAGTGACTCTCCTGTAGCCAAATTGGACTTTGAACTTGAGCCTGAGCCTCCACCTGCTCCACCCCGTGCATCTTCCCTTGGGGAAATCTGTGAATCTTCCTCTGAGATAAAGGCTCCTGATGTGACATCTCAGGCAAGTAACTTTAAGCATTTTGGGCTATACAGTTTAACAAAGTTGTAATATTGGCATCTTTATGATGGATTTCTTCCCTTATCTTCCAGCGTATGCTCCCTTAACTTACATACACAGAATCGTTGCAACAGAATGCCCTGATTACTCTTAGTGGCAAACTGTTTCCATGGTTGGTGTATTTAACTCTCTATGTCACTGGTTCTACCACAGAAAAAACAAAAGTCTAAAATCATTTCAGTATTCATGAAAAAATGGGTTTACTAACAAAGAGCAGAATGACTGGAGCAGTACATTTCATCAGTCTGTTAAAAGCTTGCTTATCTGTATCATCTTAAAAAGTATGCCATTTTAGCTTAGATAATTCTTGTGTTAAGAATTTCATATGCTTATAGTAAATTTTCTGCATTCATTTGCCTTTGCAATCAGTTTTAAAATGTCAGACTTCTTTTTCTTCACAGGATGAAGTAACAAGTTTTGATTTTGAAAATGGCAGAAATAGTATTGTCCCAAAACTCCAGCCTGAAATAATCTGTGAGACTGATGCTCCCCATTCAGACATAAAATATACGAATGCCCGAGAGCCTGAAGATAGAAGGTAAAAGTGCAGTGGGTTTGCTGTTGATCTGAATAATATTTCTTAAAGTTAACAAACTAGAAGTTTTTTGACTGGGTTTTTTTTTATTTACACAGATCACAACAAAGATTTCAATTCAGTCTGAAGGATTTCAGATGTTGTGCTGTACTGGGCAGAGGACATTTTGGAAAGGTAAATGTCAAAAGGCTATATCAAATGTCAAGGCTATATCAAAAACTAGATATAGCTCATAAATTAATTGCTTATCTTCTGTTTTAGGTGCTGTTGGCAGAGTACAAAAACACAAATGAGATGTTTGCCATTAAAGCCTTAAAGAAAGGGGATATTGTCGCTCGTGATGAAGTAGACAGGTCAGTTTGTAAAATACAATACATGGATTACATAAAGCAGTTGTGTTTTCGTTCTGCACGCAACAAAACTGTAAGCTCTACCAAACAGTAGTTGAATTCAGTGAAAAGAGCAAAACAAGCTGTCAGCTCCCTGCTTAGTGGACTGCTGCAGAGCTGTGGTCTTTCTTCTGGGGCAGGGAGGGAGCAGGGTAGCCCAGGAATAGTGATTCCTTTTAGTGCCCCTCTTACCATGCCTCTACTACAGTTCTGACTTAAGTTGATCCTGGTTTTCATTTAGATTCTCTTGCAATCATTTATTCTAATTACTTGTTTATAGACTTCCATTGCGTTTCAGGAGGACAATAACTATGTTTTCTTTACTGGCAGAAACACCTATGATAGTGTTTTTCAACCTGTAACACACTGTTACACTTTGTCCCTCATATTTCCCTTACATCCTGTGTATATTCCACTGTTCGTTGGGTTTTTTAAATCGTTTTGCCCCAAACCTCAGATTTTTCTTTGCTTGGAAGTGAAGTGGCCGTTAGAAAACTGTCTAGTTTTAGTGCAAGAAGGTGTTTTTATAACTGTTTAATAGTGACTATATTAATTTAACTTGCAGGAAGGAGAGATAGCTGTATTAAGATTAAGCTACAAATTAACCAATTGGCTTAAGGAGAAATAATCTGGAATTACTATAGATAGATGTCTATAATATTGTTACTGTTTTTCCCACTGTATGTATTGTATACCATTAAATTAAAAATGGATTGAAGCTAATGTCCCATGTTATCAATGCATACTTAATGCAAGTCTGAATATTTGGAGGGAAAATTGGCAGGGTACAATTTTCATAGACTGCCAGGTTTCCTTTTTCATTTGTGAAAGCTAAATGCAGCTTTATCAAAATCCTGGCATGTACTTCATGTGTGTGCAAGTATTAAAAGCTGCCTCTTGAAACAAAAACTGTTCTTACCTTACCCTGAGGAATAGAGGAGGAAACACTAAGGTATAAATTACCAATAGTTTCTGAGTTGAAAATTTGTGGTTCAGGATTCAGCTTTAAATTTTTACCGATTTTTCTATTTGCAGCTTGATGTGTGAAAAGCGTATATTTGAAACTGTGAATAGTGTAAGACATCCCTTCTTGGTGAACCTTTTTGCTTGTTTCCAAACCAAAGATCACGTTTGCTTTGTAATGGAATATGCTGCTGGTGGGGATCTGATGATGCACATTCATACTGATGTCTTCTCTGAACCCAGAGCAGTGTGAGTATCCATCCCTTCTTGTGGCATGAAGGGAAGGGCATTTTGATCAGTGGATAAGAACTAAGATCTTTATCATCACATCTCTACATGATGTCATTTCAGTAAATACTCTAAGCTTTTTAAAAGGGTCAGAGATTCTAACTGATTTTCTTAGAAAGACACATGCAGGTTTAATGTGCCTGAATCCACACTGAATTCAAAAAGTATATACAAATATTTAATGTTATATATATATAATTATAATACTTTTTTTAAAAAAAGATTATGTAAAAAAAGCTAAATGAAAAGTTAAAATAGCAGACAAAGCTAATAAAAGGAAAGAATAAGCCAAATTAGAAATCCTTCAATGCCGTGGCAGTGGCCACTACAGAAAACTTATCCTCCAGGTCAAGCGAACACACTACAGCTTGAAAGCTGCAAGTTTAAGTATTTTTGCCATCTGGCTTTAAAACTCTGACCTTGTATTAAACTAATCTGTACCCGAAAAAACAATTGATAATCTTCAGAGGATGCTTAATAAAACAGGTCAATAATAATGGACTTCACATTCTGAAGAGCAAGGCTAAAGTCCACTGAAATTTTAAGTTTAACTTTTCCAACAGATTCTATGCTGCATGCGTGGTTCTTGGACTTCAGTATTTACATGAACACAAAATCGTATATAGGTAAGTAATTATTGACCCAATTCCAACAGAGAAATTTCAGCTATTCTGAATAGTACTGAGGAACCATCAATGATGCAATTTTATTCTCAAACATTCATTTAGAGATTTGAAGTTGGATAACTTATTGCTGGACACAGAAGGCTTCGTGAAAATTGCTGACTTTGGTCTTTGCAAAGAAGGTAATGGCCCTTACATTTTTCTTTCTCAGGAATTCCATAGTCTGTCTTACTCTTGACTGTTCGTTGAGACTTTTGGACTGCCAAATGTGTATGGTGTATACTTACCCTGTATCACCTGAAGGAAAAAGTACATCTCTGTACAAATGTGGAGATAGGAGAAAGTTCCTTAGTAGGGAAACATCAGGAGCATCTGAATATAGTCCTATTTCTCTTTTTAAATTTTTTTGTTGTTGTGAGTATCACCTATTCTGATTCTTACTTCATCATATCTCTGCTTATTAATAAGGCATACTGCTGCATTTCACAAGGCTGCAGAAAAAGCATTAGGTGGTTTTCCTCATTCTAAACATGTTGACACTGTGCAATGAAACCAAGTACCATTATAATCCATACCTCGCTCTTACTTTTTTACAAATTCATTATCTACTTTTTTAACTCTGAAGTAGTCGCAACGCTAAGTATATGGAAATGACATGCAAAGTATCCTATAGTTAAAATAGAGAAACATATCCCAAAAGGGAAGCCTAGATGCTAGAAAGTTACTTGTAGTGTCCTATCAGTCCTTGTGGTGCTGATGTCACAAACTGCCTCTCTTGCAAATATACAGGGCTTATTTTGCTCACAGGTGTTTCACTACACTCCATGTTTTACTTTACTAAATACAGTTTTGCCAGTACAGAAACATCCGTAGTAGGTATGTTTGACTAAACTAGCATACCACATTTTCTTCTACTAGCTAGTAGAAATACAGCATAGGATTGTTTGTATCTTTCCGAGCAAAGATAACTGGGTGACAGAGGTGTAACCGGAAGCTTAATTTGGCTTGTTGCATATAGCTGGGGATAGAAAAACTTAGTGAAGCACAGGTGGAACAAGGGCGTGGGAGGGGAGAACGGGGGCATGTTTCACCTCAGGGGCCTGAGCCTTCAGGGTAGAAACTACAGTAGCGGCTGAAGTTGCTCTAGAGAGAAGTTTTACTTGCTGGAGGAGTAGGTTGTAAAGTGGCAGAAAACACTGCTTGCTTTTCACAAACTGTAACTTTTCAGGAATGGGATTTGGAGACAGAACAAGCACATTCTGTGGCACACCGGAATTTCTTGCTCCAGAGGTGCTGACAGAAACTTCCTATACAAGAGCTGTAGACTGGTGGGGTCTTGGTGTACTTATCTATGAGATGCTAGTGGGTGAGGTAAGTTCTAGTAAGATACAATAGAGTCATAAAACTAATATGTGTTTAAAAGGTTACAAAACTCCATACGAACCTGTCAACACTGAATATGCCCTTCCTTCAAAGTTGTATCAATACTTGTACACACAGTACGTATAGGCATACCTAGTTTTACAGTGAGCATCTTACCATGTTTCATCAAAACCCAGAAATATTAAATACAGAGCAGCTCCTTACCTGATACTAGCTGCTCTAATGCTATAGAAGTTGATGGGTCATTTGAATCATCAGCAATTGTGGAAGCGAATGAGTTGTAGCTGGTCTAAGACTTAACCTCTAGATTTTTGTTTTATTTTGTTTTTAATTACGTCGCTATGCCTTAAATCAAATTATAGTAATGGCACATTAATACCAATGTCTCTCAGCAAGAACACAGCACATCTGGGTTTGGGGAGCTCAGTTTCCAGCACACATTTGTTGTCATCAAATTTGGATGCATACAGCTCTCCTGCTTTCAAATGCTTTTGAGGAGAAAATAAACTCCTTAATGGAGTAGCTTAAATGGCAGTGAACTTTAATGCATAAAACTGGATAGCTGTGAAAGATGATACAAAACACAATGCTGAATTACACATGCGCTAAAATAGAACGTAAATGAGCTGGTATAAATAAATTATTATTGAATAGTTATTTACCATTGCGTATATTGCTTTACCTTCTGGTCCATTTTGTTATAGTGTCTCCAAGGTAGCACAGTGATGGCATACAGGCTGAAAACCAGAGAAAAACTATAGATTTGCTCATCATTTTGTTCTTTTTCAAAAAAAACGTGATCATTCAACTTACTTTCACTTCCTTTCAGGTAAAAAAAAGACAAAAAACTTGTTGGGTGTTGCCTACATCTGTCAGGCCACTTCAAAACCGTTGCAAAACCCTTGAGCTGTAACATGCTAAAGATATTACAAAACCAAATGGGTCCTGACCGTGTTACTTGTGAATGGCAGCTGTCCCAAAGAAGAGCTGATACATACTTCCCACATTCCCTGTGTATCTTGTGTAGAGTTCAAAGATGATCCCAGTTTTAGGCGTTTCAACTTCTAAAAGCACACTTTTAAGGCATAGTCCTTCAGGAAGAATTAAGGGATAAAACCAGCTTGCCTTACTCTTTTCCGTATGGAAAACTACCATATATGTTTCTGGGAAAAGGAAGACTTTATTTCAGGGTGTCTAATGCCAAACTGTCAGTTGAATATATGTTGGTTTCAACTGTAAGTGATTTTTTTTTTTTAAGCCTGTTTAATAGTATTTTTTTAATTACTTTCATTATAGTCTCCCTTCCCTGGAGATGATGAAGAAGAGGTGTTTGACAGTATTGTAAATGATGAAGTAAGATACCCACGCTTTCTGTCTACAGAAGCCATCTCTATAATGAGACGGGTAAGAACATAAGAATAATCCAGTATTCCCCTCTTATCCTGTTTTCTCCCCACCATTAAGGGCATGAATTACTTTTGTGCAGAACAAAATACTTTCAGAATCTATGCTTGGTAGTTTTTTCTGCAATTAAATTTTGGACTTCCTTCATTTATGCTGTGCTGCCTGTCACCTTACATGAGAATTGTCAGTGCCATTCCACTTTAATCAGGAGTAAGGTTTTCTTTTAAAAATGTAAAACACTAGAGGCTCTGTTTTCTCCCTGAACTAAGTTTCCTAGTCGTATCTAACCAGAGAAGTTCAGCTCTTTTCCTAGCAGAACACGGCTGCATTGACCTATTTGGTAGATTAACATTGTCACATGAGTATTTTAATTCAAAGACTTCTAAACCTTTTTGGTTTCGTTCCAACTGGGGCAGGGAACAATGCACACACGGCATCTGCCATCCCATTCTCAGCAAAGAACAGCTGATTTTGTGTATGATTGTTATTAGTGTAATGCCTTAATGTAATGCCTGCGCTTATCTAAAGATGCTTGAACCTGTCTAAGTTAGTAGCTTATCACAGGTGGTAGAAAGGCAGCTGCTGGAGGGGGTTAACAGCCTCTCTGCTTAGATGTCTGACACCAAGTATCAGTCTAGCACCCAATTCACAATGTGCTGCACCCTCTAAGTTAAAGCAGGTCACAGTAACTACTGTGACATAAGTAAGTAATAGCATAAATATTCTACAGCTTAAAATGATTACTTACTCCCAGGGAGAGACAATGTCTCTACAGAAAGAAGGAAGAAGGGTATTTTTCCTGTGAAAATTATTATGGTGATGCCCACAGGGGACACCTGTGCTGCACCCAGAACGTGCGCACTGTGAACTTTGTGCTTGCAGCTTACCGGTTGTGGCTGTGTGCGCACTGTTCCCATCTGAGTTGTTCTTACATGACAGAGTAGATACTACTTTTTGATGGCTGCATCGTGAATCTATCAAGCAGCTGTCCCTGATGTTGGGCACTCTGCCTGGAACAGGGTCTGCTTGCAGCAGCGCCATTCACAAGTGGGAGCATCTGACTTCCAGTGTTGGCTAGAAAACTCTTAATTGGCTGGGTGCGCAAAGCAACATGCAGCCCTCTTGGTAAATCAACTGCTGTGAAATAGCTGGGCACAGGAGACAGCAGAGTAGTCTCTCTTATGAGCCAAGCAAAAAAATCCTAGCTTATGTAAATTCTGTATCCTCCCTAGCAAAAAGCAGGCTCTTCCATTGCCCTGTGCTGAACCCTTGCCCCACAAACCACAGACCTGCAGAGACACAGCTGAGCCTGCTCTCTCTGCAGTCAGAGCCATGCTGCTGGTGGAGTTGTGCAAACAGGTTCAGGCACCTCTAAAAGAGCCCTGCCCTCTCTCTAGCTGTGTGCAGCTCAAGTTTTGTCTTTCCCTCTCTTTGAGGATCAAGAATTGCCTATAGGTCAGGCACTAGGAATTTCACTTGTCCCTCCAATCTTGGTGTTGGCTCTTACACAGTAGCACTCGTCCCCCCTAGTTCCTCCCCCTGCCTCTCAATTTTTGCACTGAAATCTCGCACGTTCTATCAGCTGCTACGAAGAAATCCAGAGCGACGTCTTGGAGCTGGAGAGAAGGATGCTGAGGATGTGAAAAAGCATCACTTCTTCAGGGTGAGTACAAGCTGGTGTTATTTCTAAGGACACTAAGGAGCAGAGACAGGAAACTAAACATCAGTTGGTTTATTTTACAGCTAATAGATTGGAATGCTTTACTGGCCAAGAAAGTGAAGCCTCCTTTTGTACCCACCATTAGAGGACGAGAAGATGTTAGTAATTTTGATGATGAATTTACCTCTGAAGCACCTATCCTCACTCCACCTCGGGAACCAAGGATACTTTCAGAAGAAGAGCAGGAAATGTTCAGAGATTTTGATTACATTGCTGATTGGTGTTAACTTCTAGACACTGTGAACCCCCAGCTGACTGGCTCACAAGAATGCCTCTCTCTGAAGAATACCGACCCTTTGATTGCTCTCTGTGCCACCTGTAGCTTCTGGGTTTTTTTTTAAATCACATGAAGATCCTTTTAAGTACTGTTTTAACACTCTTGTGAAGAGTGGCCTCTTTGTACATTGTTTTTTATCTGAGCACTGGAAAGCAGGTCTATGGAGTTCTTAAGCTGAGTTGGCGAACCCAGGCTGTATCGAGCTTCCCACACATGGGCACACGTGGAGCTGTACTGTTTCTCTCACTCTTCCACAGCAGATAACATCACTTTTTTTAAGTGTCTGCCTTAAGTGGGAAAAGCAAACTTTGAGCTAGGTAATCACTTCTCTCTACTCAGCCACACAGAAAGAGAGGTTTGGGATACTGATGACACTCACACAGAATATGGTTCTAGCTGGAGAAGGCAACGATTTCAGTTAAATATTATCTTGTGCAGTCTATAAAACTACACATTTCTATGTACACCTTCATCTTGTGTTCTTAAAATAATGGTGTTGAGAACAGATATGCCTTGTTTTGTAAATTTTCTATGGTATTTATTAGGAAAACTGTTAAATGCCTTGCCTTTGAGATAACAACAGTGTAAGTGCTTCCATTACAAAGAAAAATCCAGAAAAATCCGGAAAGTTTACCAAAGCCACTTGCCAAACAGTTTTGCCTTCAAGCTTTTTAAGCATGGCTTAAAACCCTGGTTGATATGAAGCATGTAACAAGGATGTTGCTCAGTCTAACCCACAAAGAGCAAAGCATATGCATTTCCCAAGCCCATTCACTTCTGTCCTCAAACTCATGCCTTTCCCACTCACTGAGTGGACAGATAAGTTAACCGGTCTATATCTAACCACCTAGATCATCCTCTATCTGCTGTACAATATCATATCACTTTTAGAAAACATAAGGATTTTCAATGTATACATGCTGTGAACATGTATATTTGGAAGTTGTAATGTATTCTTATGTCCAGGCAAGTAATTTAATTATACCACTTCATTAATTTTGCACAGTGGCCAAGTGAACGACGAGTGAAAAAAGTATTTGTATACATACAGGCCACTGGACTCCAAAAGTTAGATTGGCAGTTACTGAGGGTAAAAGCAATATGTTGTAACAGAATGTATAAATATTTTTGATAAAAACAGTGTATATTTTATAAACCCAACACTAAAAGCTGTACCTCAAAAGTTGAAAAATAATTTAGACCAGACACTGTGCATACCTGTAAACCAAGACCTATTTTTGGCATCTGGTGTTCCATGGGCAAACATTAATTCTTGGAAAATGAATTTCCCATGTGGTCCTTAGCTCTAGCCCCGTGCAGAGCTGATTGCATATGTAATCTCACAGGTTCATCCCAGCCAGGAGTTTGCTGTTGGTGGGCTAAGGCAGTGAATTCAAAACTTGTAGTTTTATTCATTCAGAGAAGAAATGCGAACCACTGGAGTGTGCAATGCTGTGGTGGTGGTTTAAAATCATGATGCTGGACAGACCTGCAGGGTCAGGCAGGGGAGAGGCTTCAGGAGAAAAGGACATGGTTAATAGGTCCAGATCAGGCACACCCCCACCCCCCCCAAGGAACAAGGCAGGCATCTTTACCGGCTCTACCAATCATGGGTGGCAGAGCCAGTCAACTTGTCAGCATTACTTGTTTCCAGAATCTAATTAATAAGAAACCAATTATGTTCCTGTATCTAGCTGAAATCAATACTTTTGAGGTACAGTCAGCTCACTTGTTTTGGTTCCCAAATACATATATATGAGCATCTAACAGGGTGCTTAACACTTATGAAAGTATCCTCAAAAATACCTTTTTGTAACTACGTCTTGTACAGAAATCTTTTTTTAATCTAAGTAAATCACTAAAAAAAAAAAAAAATTAGAGGGCAGGGTATGTTCACCCAGTTAAGCTGAAAGAAAGCACTAATTTTATCTCTGTAGTTTTTTAAATATTTTTAGGCAGATTAAGATTTTAAACCCTAGATTGTAAATATATTTTGCTATACTTTATCTGTATGTGGCTGCTCAAGCACTTTGTAAGGAAATTAGGATATTTTAGAATGGTACACTATGCATTAAAATGAAATGTGCCTTTAACAAATGTCATTCTAAGTGTTTTGCAGTCATTAATATCACAAATTAAAGTTTTAAATAGAGTAATTTGTAAATTGTGTCCCAACCATGATTTTGCTGCTTCTTGAAGTGACTTGTCATGTTTTCTTCACAGGTAACTTCAGAAAAGAACTTGCACTCAGGAGGGGACTTACAGAAACCAAATCTCTTAGTGGTAGCTCAGTGTACTTCCATTTGTTTTGGTTTTTTTTTTTAAATGAAAATAAATAATTACCTTCTTTCAGAGGCTGAGGAAAGCAGCCTCCTCTTGCTTGGGGGAGCAGTGCTGCTGAAGGGAGCAGGAGATGACCACACTAATCTCCTGAAGTCTGGCCAGGCTGAATCAGCAGTTCCTTGCCCAGGCTTCCTCTGTGGGCAGGGGCAGACAACACTCACTCCCCTCCCGGGTATTTTCTCATTAGTCTTTCCTCACCCCCAGCATATAGGAAAGCTCTGTAAACAAACAAAACTTACACCCGACCCACAACAAGCTTGTTCTTTACGCAGAAAATGAAGCTTTCTTTTCCGAGTGCATTTAGAAAAGAAATCTTTACTCTTAAGAACAAACTGAAATGTCACATGAAACTATTGCCCGGAGACACTACACTTCAATATTTAACTAAGCAATCGTTCCAGAAAGGGCTGGCTCCAAATGAAGATACAGCCAGTTTCAAATATCTGCTCTAAATTGCAGTTGAATTAACATAGGAAGTGCCTGAAGATACCATACCACTGCCTTTGTTGCATGTGGGGAAGGTAGTCCTCCAGCACTCCCAGGCTCACTGCTGAACCACCTCCCAGCAGGCCCCAAAACCTGCCCACACCCAGCTGGAGCCTCCCTCCTCAGCGTGCTTTAGGCTCTACTTGTCACACAGCCTTTGCTACTGCGAAGCTTCAGTAACACAAGGGGGTGGTAATTAGCTGAAACAGGCTGCAGAGCTGCAACAGCCTCCGCTCCAGCTCCCTACACCTCTTGCTGCTGTACCGCTGCACACAGCCATCCCCACGCTGCCCAGCAGGAACAAGGAGAGCTCATTTCTGAATTAGAACCTTCTGCAACAGAAGCCACATTCCTTGGCTTCATCAAAGCAGCTTACTAAAGGAGTCATAACTGCCTAAAAATTAATTCCGAGTTATACTATTTTTTTTTTCCAGAATGCTTCACATTAACCATAGTGTACTGGGACCAGTAGTAACTGGTTTTCTGAATATTTGGCCCCTTCAAGTATATGCCTCATTCTGCCTCTCTGGGCCGCACAGTTACCACCCTCTCCACACCAAGGGAGGTGCAGCAACTGCTGGCAGAATTGCAGGCGGAGGCAGGGCAGAGCCAGGGTAGTATGTCCCTGCCTCCATCTGCTGAGCTTCCCACAAGATGTATTTCAATTTCAGAGCAGACAGCTTTGGCCGTATGCAACAGTTTCAACTGCAAACACTCACCCCTCACATGTCATGTGCATAGTACCTGAGAGTATTTAAAATAAGAGCATCATTGTAAATAAGTTTCAGCCATTTTTAACCTGCATGAGTTAACATACTGATCTATGCTGGAAAGTACACTCGCTGTAAGAGAACTTTCACCTTTGCATTTCCAAACTCTAACAGTACATTAAAGGTCAGGTCCTGCCTATTCAAAGCATCATGCCATCTCCCACAGAGAGGCAGACAAGAGTAGCTCAGAGCAAGACAGTGAAAGCCCAGGTAAAAGAAAACATTGCAACAAAGCTTAAGGAAATATATTAGACCTTAGAATACAATCCCTCTGAACTACCAAGACCACCACCTTTAACATCTGCACCAGAATTTTTCATGACTGCAACCGAAAGCTTCAGTGGTGTAACAGAACCGTATGGCCTTTGCTACTTGTTTACAGAAGAAAATCTTGAGCTGCCACATTTCAATAGTCTCGACTGGCAGAAGAGGATCAAAACTGAACCAGCAAGAAAACAGTGAGGTCTATTGACAACGGCTGCTATTAGCACTGGACACATCGGACCAGATGTGTAGCAAGCTAACCCCTCAGCTGTTCATTTCCGCAACTGAAATGAATTTGCACCTGTGATACAAAATTAACCCGGGAACCAGAAGACTCCCAGTTAAGTACATTTGTTGCTCTGCACACAAAGGGACACTGTCAGGAGGCAACTAGTTTCCAAAGCTGTTAGTTTGGGGAGGGCTGAAGAACTCGTGGCCTTCGCTCCTTGGCACCTGGTGCATCATTTCAAAGAAGCAAGTGCTCACTTAGAACAGAACCGTGTCAAGTGCTTAACCACGGGCCAGCCAGCCTGCAGGGTGGACCGACAGGTCAGGACACTTAACAGAAACTTTTACTAGAAGTATTTTTTACCTTCCTTTGCACAGTACCAAGCATCATAAAGTTGTCAGGAATTCAACTACAGTAAGTAGCAGTTCTCTTTACCTGCTCTGTCATTATGTCAAATGCACAGAAGCAAAGCAGAGAGACATCAGTGAAAATCAGGGAGACCGTGCCAAGGACATGACTAACCCTTTCACAACAAATCTGGAAATCTTCAGCAGCAGTTGTGCAAATATTCAATCCGCTTTGCAGTGACTGCTTGCATTCTGGTTTAAGTCACCCACACGCTACTATACAGCTAACTACAAATATGAAAGCCACACTAGAGGTGAGAAATTGCCAAGAAAGCAAGCATTTAAGCAGCCTTGTGACCAAGTCCCTAAGTATGAAGCTAACTCTACCACTTCGTAGACTGCACTCCAGTTCTCAGCACGTGGAATAGTATGTGCACGTCAAGTTGCAGTCATATTCACAAGATGGTAAGTGTTTTTGGAAAACAGTTTATTTGGGAATTACATAATATTTTAAATTTTCCAAAATACATCTTACTAGATCCCTACAAAAAAAATCTAAATAAGTACAACAATATGAAATTAAGGTTTTTTGCAACAGTCATTAAATATTTACTTCCACTAATATATACATACAAAATGCCACACAATGAGCTTGTTTACCCTTGGAATGTGTGCTGCAATCCAGCAGTTATTCTCCATCTCCTCCAGTTGCACAACATGAAGACCCAATATTAACACTTTGTACATCCTTTATTATAGGCAAAAATCAAAAGTTTGTTGCTGTTGGGGGTTTTTTTTAATAGAAATTAAATGCAACCCTCCGCAATTTCACAGCTGTGGTAGTTTGTCTACTGGGGTATCAAACTTGAAGTCTGCTGGGAAGAGATCTGGAGCTCGAGGGTAGATCAGCCTGTACGATTGTCTAATCGTAACGTCAGCCACACCAGCAATGTCACCAATTTCTA
Source organism: Grus americana (assembly GCF_028858705.1). Taxonomy (NCBI): domain Eukaryota; kingdom Metazoa; phylum Chordata; class Aves; order Gruiformes; family Gruidae; genus Grus; species Grus americana. The sequence goes on along the minus strand of NC_072859.1, from coordinate 18,738,688 downwards.
AGACAAAAAGCAGATAAGTGATTAGTTTTTACTTTTGCCATTTGTACTGAAGAAACCAGCAAGCATAACTTATCAAGAAGTGCTATGCACTTAGCTTAATTCCTAACTCTCCCACAAGCCTGGTAAAAACGGGCTTAACCATGCTGACTAATATTTTGCATACCTAAGCCTGTCTTCTCACATGCCATAATTCAACTTATGATATCAATCTTGGAATATTATCAGTTTCAAATTGGCAGAGGGCCAAGAGTGCAAAAGTCATTAGAAACATCTACTGCAAACTCTACATGTGCCCAGCAATATTCTAATAAATCGTCATCAACATCAGGATCTTCATTTGTGTGCTTTAATGAGATATAAGCAAAACCAGCAAAAAACTTAAGCATAGACAAAAGTGATATCTTCAGCTAAACATGAAATATATTTACCTTAAAATGCACAGAGACATAAGTCAAAGGCAGAGAGCACTGTTTAACGAGCAAAGGAAACACTTGTTTGAGATTTATTTATTCAAGATTTATTCAAAATTCAACCAAGTTTGCAATTTAAACCTTAAGCTCCATGAAAGCCTTCAGTGTCATCTGAGGACGCTGAAGGAGTATGGAGTCATGTCTGTATCCATGGCAGGCAGCTGTATTTTGTTTTAACGATCACTCTTAAGAGACATAATCCAAAAGCTCAAGGCAAGTAAGGATGAAGGCACTGTACGGGCTCTAGATCACTCACGTGCCCAGGAAACTGCCAATGTGATGAAAGCTCCAAGGACAGAATAAACAGTGATTAATGCAGAACGAAGCACCACAACCTGACAGATAAAGGCTATTCTTTACCTAAAAGCAGCGCTCCACTAAGAAATTGCTAGATTTTTTAACATTGCTGCCCTGGACTGGACTAGACACATCAAAGGATCTTCTGCAGCCAGCTACCAGCGCTTTGGATCCATTTGTCACACAAAGTTCTAACCACCACCACAGCCTCAGCTCCCTTCCTTCCCCATGCGCTGCCCCCACATAGCCCTGATTCTCCTGAGTCCTGGTGGCTAATTCATGCTGCTCTCAAGCTCAAGAACAGCCCCGGACTCTTTGCTGGCTTCCCAAAGTCTTTCCTACCAGGAGAGAGTAATGCCAAAGGTGATCTACAGCCAAGCCTGCTCTCCCACCACTCCCATCTTTATCACAGGCTTGCAAGAAGTCAAGGAACATGTACAAATTTAGGCAATTCCCTGGCTGCTAGAATGATTGAAGACTCAATGTAATCTAAAGACATAAAGCCCCCAAGTTTGCATTTGGAGTATTTTAGAGCAGCAGAATGTACACATGCAAATATTAGCATAGGTGATGTTAAAATTATGCTCATTTGAATGCACTGGTCTATTGCATTCAAGAATCCAACTCATAGTGCCAGATGAAAGTGAATTCAGTTTACATCAAGCATAGCCAATTACTCAGTTTTTCTGGGGAGATCCTGGTTTGGTCCTTGCTGTACACAACTAGAATGGCAGCTTGTCACTACTTGCACAGACCTCAGCCAAGCTTTATAACAACACTGAATTCTCTTTCAAGGAGCAAGATGTGGGGAAGGAAAAAAAAAAAAAAGTGAAGTTTTACCTTTTTGTGTCCTTTTCTCTGCAGAAGCTTGTGATGCCATGTAAATAGCTGCAGCTGCTACAGAGATAGGGCTTCTCCCAGGAACCAAATCTAATTCCACAGCTTTACGGGCAATGTGTGTTGCTGCCATTTGTACTTGTTTGGGAAGACCCAGATTGGAACAGAATCTTGACATGAAGTCTCCAGTTGTAATCAGATCAACACTGGTTTCAAGAGCTTTCAAAATAAGTTTAAAACACCGGCCTATCTCTTTCTTTGAAATCCTGGACACTGCACATATTTCTAAACAAAGAGTAAAAATTGAACTTTAGGCTGAACAGCATTTGCCCTCCAAAATAATAAAAATTGATTCTCAGTATATTAAGACCCACAAAAAAGGCCAATCTCATGAAGGCCCTCATCACTAAGTAACCTTTGCACATTAGTGAAACTTCCAAATGACTTCAGTCAGTGCACCTTTTTCATTAGGAGCTAATTAATACAGCTTGCTTAGGAAGGGAAATTTAGTACTTAGTGTCAAAAAAGTTATATTCCTGTCAGGGAGAAGTTGCACATAGTTACTGCACATTATTTACTCCAGAACTGTTGGTTCAAATTCAGTTACAACAGTCCCCATCATCCTCCAACCAAAGCACTACCTTTTAAGTTTCACCAACACTCAGAATGCCTTTCAAACACTTTTTTTTTTTTTTTTGTAATGCATTATGACCAAAAATCCCATGCCTGAGCACCTACTCACTTCAGGAATATAACAAACTTCCAGACTCCCTCCTATCCTCCACCCCAAAGGTGAGCTGTAGCTGAGACCAACCAATTCAGCAAAGTCCAGGAATAAGAAAACCAACCTCCTACGGTGACAGTAACTAGACCTTTACTACATAGCAAAATTGAATCTGTATCACTGAAAACTTACCTTTAAATGTTCTTGGAACACCCTCCTGCCTACAGGCTATGTAGAGACAAGCAGAAGCAATAGCATCATTACTCCTTCCCTTCAGGCTCTTTTGCTCATACACTTGCTTGAATAAATTATTTGTTCGATCCTTCAAAGCAAGAAGACTAAATTTAATTAACTCTAGGCCATTTAATTAGCAGCAATATCAAAAATTCATGTGCTCATTATATTATGCTAACTAAGTCAATGCCAGAACAATTTAAGGAAGGGAGACATGAACTTACAACTATATTTCTAGGGAGGTTGATTCTGTCTGCCATGTTCGTAATTTCTTTAAAAGCATTCATCATTGCACGATCAGAGCTGCTCATAGTTCTGCGATTTTGGTACTTTGAATTCCCAAATTCATCAAAACTTGCTGCACCTGTGCCCTGAAAAGAAAAATTTTTATTGTCAATAAAACACAAGCAACTTCCTCCTCATTTCAAGAGCAAACTTCTTCCAGCTTTATACGCCTTAATTCAAGGCACTCAGTTCGAACAGTTGTGCAAATAAACACCACTGAAGTAAATCGTACAATCAAGCATTGTTCCAAACATCAGGTTCTATACTTTGCACAAGTCTCAAATAGTGAATTGATTTCCAAGGACCACAGATTATGCAGGGATTTTTCTTTCCTAATGCAACAACATTTTAAAGAATAAAATTAATAACATGTAGCCAATGTGTGCATCTCAATATCCCTGTCACCAATGCTGAGGTCCAAGATTAGATTTTATGCAACCCATGTGTCATTTGGGCTGCATCTGCACTGTGGCAGACTGGTGAGTCAGAAAAACAAAATTTTAAGGCCAGCTGGAGATCAGTTGTTACAATGATAACTCAAATATGAAAATGAAGGTGGGGCAAAGAGAACATCCAAACCAATGACCTATTCAGAACCAATTTGATACTGTAGCTGCTAGCAGTTCCAAGCCTTAATTGTGGCCAAATGTAAATATCCATATATTCTGCCTTTACAGAAAGGCCACGGACCTCTTAAAAGAAAAGCTTGAGGCCTTTGGAGAAGTAAGAGCCACCAACTCAACCTGGTAACTTCAAGACAAGCTTCCAACATGCATTTTTTTTTTTTTTTGTACCTTACAACTGATAGTGCAAATCATGTACTTCTATTAAATACGCAATCAATTTTGCCCAGCTAAGAGGGTCTAAAATGTTGAAGGTCTTCAATTAGCCATCAGTTTGTAACATGTCTTTAACAAGTAATGCCATGTCAGATTAGTAATAGCTGATGATAACAACACAACCTATTAAGTTTAGAAGAGCAATGTCCATAATTTAAATTGTCTACTTATGTGTTTGCTGTCACAGCATGCGGGGCCATGAGTTCTCTCAAGTGGAAAATGCTTCTTCACAACAATTCCATGCCATTAGTAGAAACCAGGATTCCCCGAATCAGCAAGCTTTTATTTCTTGCTGGCACCTCCAAACAATTCAGCTGCGCAGGGGCATCCAACTTTCATTACAGATCCAACTTTCATTGCAAACAGATTTCTTCATTCAAACAAGCCGATACGGTGGCTGTTGCAGACAAGACTACTACACTGTTCTGCCAAAAACTGTAAGCATAAAGCAGGTCTTGATCAATGACTGACTGCTAACCTGGCTATTCACATCCAGCACTTGCACACAGGAGTTCTCAAGGTGAAGACTGAGCAATGTGTCAGGATGCCCAGGTGGTACAAAGTGGGGCCAGGAGACAGTGAACAAAGGGCAGACCACACCGTGGCACCACCTTATTCCTCTGAGCTGCCCAGATGGAGTCAGAGCTCATTTCTTCTTTGATGATACATGTTCTTTGGAATTGCCCTTCTATTTTAAAACCACCTCTAATTCTATAATCTCTTCTGCTGCACATCTGCATTTCTTTGGCTGACACTAATAACGCTCACTCTTGACCATTCACACTGTTCCCCTTCCCTACACCCAAGGACTCCAGTTACACCCCATTTCTGATGAGCTCAGCGGATACCTCTACTGTTGAGACCCGTATCTGTGGTGCACACACACTTTGATACTGCTGTGGAGACCACGGAACCCACCCTCGCAAGATTCCCTAGACCCTTGAATATGCCCTCTAGGACAGATGCTAGATTCCAAGATCATTCTTGGGGGTTTTTTTCCTACTCCTTCAACGTCCTTTCAGATGAAAGAACCACCAGAAATCATAGAATCTTTAAGGTTGGAAAAGACCTCTAGGATCATCAAGTCCAACCATCAACCCAACACCACCATGTCTACTAGACCATGTCCTGAAGTGCCATGTCTACACGCTTTTTGAACACCTCCAGGGACGGTAACTCCACCACCTCTCTGGGCACCATGATTCTGGCACCAACACAGCAGAGGGCTGCTCCAAAGGCAATCCTACTTCCTTGACTGGATGAACACCTCCAATTATCCAAATGTTCCCAGTAAGGTTTAAAGGTAAACAAAGAACCAGAATCAAAAACAACAAACTTCAGGCCACGAGGAACATTACAAACGTATCTGCAACACTAGACCTTCCTTTCAGAAATTATGCCAGAACAACTTCCCTTGGCCCAAAATATACACAAGTCTCACGTCAAAAGGCTCCTTCCGGGCCATCATTCTATCCCTGTTCCCTGCAATGCGTTACAACATTCATGTGCATCATGGCCACCTAGACTAGTGCTACGCACAAATGCTTACAGGAAGTGCATGTCCTCAAAATCCTGTAGATGCCAGGAGAGTGACCACAAAGGCCTATCAAACCTGACAGCAAGTCCACAGTCCTTGTATATTCAGGCTTCATGCCAGATAGTCCTTAACCAGGACACACTGTTCTGTCCTGGGGCCATCAAGTATTCCCCTTCACCACAAGGATGTTCCCTGGTCCACTATACAGCACCTAAAAGATTTATTGGTTTTTTTGCAATGGTCACCATAACCTCCCATTTTTTTATTTTCTCACTGGTACTTATGGTTACCTTTTCGTTCAAACACTTGCTTATGAATATTAGAATCACAGAATGGTTTGGGTTGGAAGGGACCTCAAAGATCATCTAGTTCCAACCCCCCTGCCATGGGCAGGGACACCCTCCCATGGGCAGGGTTGCCCAAAGCCCCATCCAACCTGGCCTGAAACACTTCCAGGGATGGGGCCTCCACAACCTCTCTGGGCAACCTGTTCCAGTGCCTCACCACCCTCACAGTAAAGAATTTCTTTCTAACATCCAGTCTAAATCTACCCTCTTTTATTGGTAGTTTTTTATATTGAAACTACCAATGCAGCTGCAGGCAAGTACTGTTAGCCAAAGGATTTTACCCTGTCAGTATGAGCTCTCTCCAAGAGCCATACCCAATATACAGCTCACAACTATAAAAGGGTTGGAAAATACTCTTCCATCTCAACCACTTAAATAAACCACAGCAATTCTCCCTGCATTTGCTATTTAAATGCACCATCTACTTTCCTTCTGGAGCTTTCAATTGAGAGACAATGCCTTGTTGGCTTCAGCCTCTGACAACCATCTTAGGAGTCCCTTTCCCTTCATGGAAAAAACAGAAGCCATAGTTTTAACTGAAATCAAATAGACTTTAAGAATTGTGCATTTTACCGTTGTGGCCTTTGTAAGACATCTACTTATAATTTTCCCATCTCAGCAAGAAAGGTACCTGTCAAAGTAAGGCGTTCCACCTGTTTGTGAGCGGAAACCTCACACATACAATCGTGGAAACAGCCCCAAAGATAGCTACAGTGAGAAAACACAGTCCAGTAAACAGTGGTAATCTCTGATAGGGCTCAGTGGAGGTTAGGTTTACAGTGCTGGCAGCCAACAGCTTTGTGCCCCAGTATATCCCCTTTAATAGCAGAAAGTAGAAGTATCATCAACATCACGTACATCATTTAGGTTATCCACAGTGCCAAGGAATGCCCCCAGATCCAGCAGTCTTCTTGCCCAGTACAACCACCTCATTATACTGTCTGAGGGATCCTTCCTTCTTTTTCAATCATCAGCCCTTGACATCTTGCCAGTGCTTATCAATATAGCACTTCTAGATCCAGGCCATGCAGTCTGACAACAGCCAGCTTCCTTTCAGAAGCATCTGATCAAAGCATAGGAATTCTATACCAAGAGATTGCATTAGTTTCTTGTTTGATCAACCTAAATTCTCTTGTAGATGCAGTCACGACAAAAAGGAATAGATTAACTACAAAGGGTGACAAAAGACAACTTTTTCCACAAGATAGGTAGCAAAACTTAAGTTTTCTTTTAGATTCATAGAAAAGACTTCTTTATATCAAGGCAGATCTAGAAGCTGCTTGTTCAGTTATTTTTCTTGAATTTTACATGAGGATTTTAGAAATAACTATAATATTCTGGCAATCAAGTCACAGCTAACACCAGACTTCACCATGTCTCCAATTGATCTGCTTTGTCATCAGATCAACTGCAGCACACGGTATCTACTTTCAGCGAGATACAGTTCTGTGCCAATATCCTAAAGATCTGCCTGAAGAATGCAAACCACTTCCACCGCAGCCAATTATGCTATTCATCCTCCTCTTCACAGACAAATTAATCTTTCTTCCAACACAGGCTGTTGCTGCCTCAGACAGATGGGTCCCTTAAGTACTAAAACCAATTAGGAACTAATCCCTTTGCATCGGCAAAGCAGGCTCTCTTTTGCTGCGAGCAGATACAGACCACATATCCCAGCAGAAAGGAGTCCCAAAGCAGCACCTCCTGGTTTCAAAGGGGAAGGAGTGACAAACCATCCTGCGAGGCAGAACTGCCCCCCTTCCTTTACTATTGCAAGGCAACAGCCAGTCACCAGAACTTTACTGCTGTACCTGGCAAGTAGAGTGGTTCGGACCCCACTTTCACCTACATTCCCAGGAATTTACAATAGATCTCTAATATGATGTACCATGAGAATTATCCATGCCCTTCTCTTTCGGATTTTCCACAACATGGGTTGTGATTTGAGGTTTTTTGGTGGGGGGGGGGGTTGTTTTATGTTTGCCACTTTTTGTGGGGGGCCTAGGGGGCGAGGGTTGTTTTTAAGATTCTATTATCTGCAGCTCTGCCTCAAGCAGAAAGAATTCCTCTGTTCCCTGTCCCATGCGAAAGGCTAAAGCAATCTCTGGCACACAAATCTGGGGTCCACTCCCAAGCCATTCTAAGAATTGTTGTTAACTGAGAAAATACAATCTTACCCTGCTTCATTCTCTGAACTTCCTGAAGGCTGCTCTGTACTCTGTTGGATACTACTATCTTCCTCACGACTACACCAATTTCACCCTTGGGCAACTACTGTGCATATCTGGGTCAATCCTCATCCCAGCCTACTGCTGGCAGGGACTTCAGAGGACTGCTTGAGAAATGTACTATACTTTGGTTTAGTTACATCTGCAAAATTCAGGTCCTTTCTGCACCGATAGGAAATTTCTTCAGTATCTTCTGATATAAGCCATTCTCTTCCTTCCAAACGACTGAGGAAAAACACAGCTCCCGATAGAGTTCACATCAATGAGCTGACATACCAGAGCTCCTGCTCACTGGCAAGACAAACACAGGAACTCTTATACAGAACGCATCCTGGTTTGTCAAAGAGATTCCCAACTTCCTGTAGAAAATAATGTCTCTCTTCTGTGATTCCTCCCCATGAAAATAAAATATCCACAGTAGGACAGACGGCCCCCTCTACATTCTCCAACATGATCCTGGCAGTTCCAGTACTTGGACATTTTTACTCACAATTCTTATAGGTTAAATCATGCCACACTGACATTCTCACATCTTATCTTCACTGAATAGCACTCTTTGCTACAGCAAGTTTCTTCATGCCTATTCTGGGATGTTTTGGTTAAGAGCAAAACTGTTTCATTAGATGAATGCCCATCTCTGAAAATTTTTAGTTTTCACTGAAAAACAAACTTTTCACAGATGTTTCATTATGTCTAATTCTCTCACTGAGTCTGCTATCCCTCATACTCTAAATGAGGACCTGAACCTCCAGAGAAGCCACAGCACAAGTCACTGTTTGCTCAGATACACATTCTGTCTTTAGCTTAAATATCTTTTGTCTTTTCCAAAATGCAGGTTATAGAAGAGCTCAGAAGGTCATCCTACCTACTGAATCAAACTGAGCACCCAGAAACAAACCCTGTATTTACACAGTCCCAAAATGAGACAACAGTGTGAACCTGGAGCAAACAGTCCATCTGTCTATAAAGATGTATTTCTGATCTTTATCATAGCTGACCAAAATTGATGACAGAAATCCAAGCCCCAAAATCTACAATCTTTCTGGACCTATACAGGTGACATTAAAACTCCAGTGACAACTTCTGCACTGCTTCACAGAGCTACTTAGCAATCTCAGCTTTTCTGATGGAGCAGTGCAGAAATTTGTTTGCTTGAACAGATTCTAAAAGCCACCATAAGGCATCCTAAAATCTGGTGGGCAGCAACGCTTGGAGTTGTCCAAAACACAAGCATCTACTTGGAAAATCCTTTGAACAGAAGGTTTATTTTTCACCTATGGTGAAAGATCAGCTGTCCATATCAGTATTCGCTAGTTGACTTCATCTGTTTGAAGAATTCTTGGTTGAGAAGTATGGTGCACTCTTCCCTATATGTATACCTACGTATTTAGGTACATCTACTTCTTCATCCTAGAAACATCACTGCAACAAACACTTCTGAGAAATCCTGGTGTGCATGTACCACAACACACAAAGCAGCAATACATTTTTAACAGTTATTTATCAGCAACTGGACCACCTTTCATGAAACATTCAAGAAATCCACAAAAATCAATTTGGATCTTGCAGTAAAAAAATACAGCACAAAGTACAGGAATGAAAACTTACCTGGGTCACTACTTCATTAAAGGCAGAGCATCTGCACAATTAATTTTGCCTGCTCTCTTATGGGAAACAACAGGATATGGCTGTACCACTAAATTTCAACCCAAATATACATTGAATACTTCCTTCTGGAGCACTCACACCATGAAAGAATTCTACATTTAGTGCTTTAACGTTAACTAGAAGAACTCGTACAATAGGCATGTAGATCTCCAGGTCTCCAATATGAATCTGACACAGATTTCATTACAAAAGATGATAGTTCAGAACCATCTCAAATACACATGCTAAGTCAAAGTATTTCTTTAAAGATTGCAACATCAGCCTTTCTATTTATAGCAGTATACCTAAGAGTGGCAAGTAATTCCACAGCACTGCAAACTTTTCTTTTGTTGAAGAGGTGAGTCCTTTCCTGCTACCCTCAGGGAAGAGCTCAGTTTACACAAATCTCTTTGTAAATACCTCCTCTGAACAAATCTCTTTGTAAATACGTTCTCTGAATAGTTTCCTTATGGACATGCAAATGTGTACTCGACATAAAGACATTCAAACTTAGTAAAATTTAGTATTTTAAGTGTTACCTTGCCAATCATTGTACTCAAGTCGCCATCGCTCAACAAAGGATTCTGGGTATCCCCAACTCGAGATGGATCTTTTGTTGCTTTGTCATTGCTGAAAGTTCTCCACTCTGACCCTACATCTATGACCCGGTCACCTGAGTTCACAGAAAACAACAGTCTGTGTTAATGTAACGTTCTGAAATATTACATGAAACATTAAGTTACACATCTGAGCTCTCCAATATAAGAATGCAGTTTGTTGGCATTCCCGAACAAAACAGTAACTTGCAGGACAAGGTACCAAAATGCTTGGAATTTACAAGTTAAGTTGAAGGCAACAAGAAACAAAAAAATGCAACTACAGCTGCACAGGAAACAGCTGCACAAAAAAATAACTAGTGAAATGCATCCAGAATACAAAGAGTTACAGTTATCCTTAAAGAGTATCATGGGGTCTTCAATACACAAAAGGACCTTGATTTCAAGCTGGAGGTCATGGTTGCATACAGATGTTCTCAGCCCTTAGACAAATGAGTAAGTTACTGTAACATAACAAGTTCTCTCACATTTGCTCTATGTTCAAAGGGCGTATGTGAATTATCTATCATGCATCTCATTAAGCTATAGTAAATCACTTCTGTGTGAGAGCTCCAGGTCCTTGGTGCTCTGAGATATGCCACCTTCTAACCCACCATAACGACATTTTGCAGCTCAATTCTTGTTCTTGAAGGGAGGTCTGAACCTGCCCAACTCCATTTATGATGTCTGACAGTATCAACACACAGTATATATGCACAACTACTTCTTCTTAAACTCAATCTACCCTGTTATTCCTGGAAGAATTTAAATACAGATTCAGAGTAAGCAGAAAAAGCACTAAACCCACATTCTCTGAATGAAACAACTTTCTTTGCAGTCCTCCAGTCATCTCACATTCATCTAAACTTTTCCTACGGCAACTTTTCGGACGGAGAAATAACTCTAACCAACATTCTGATGCAGGCAGAAGCCCTACAGTAATCACAACAATAGAATCTTAAGAAACAAACAAACAAAAAATCCACACAAAAAAAAGAAACCCCACCCCACATCCCCTGCTATTCATTCTATTCACAGGTCTGGTAAAAGCTGCATCTCAAAGGTGTTGCCTCCAGAGCAATACTACAGAATTTTTAATAATACATGTACAGAAGAGCACAAAAAGAACACTTTTCTTAGCAGATTACAGCTCTGTGTAGGATATCAGAAGAAAGTTGAATATAATTGTCACCCTGTTTTGCTAAACCTGAGGAAAAATTCACTACCTTTAGCAGTGTTGAAGTGTGTTACGAAAGAAATGTCTGCAAAAAATAAGTAACATTGACTGCAAGAAAATTTTCCAGTATGGAAGTCTCAGCATGAAACCACAGAGGTTGATTTAACATGGTAAAAACATCAAAAGCACTCTGCAAGCAACAGTAATACAAGATATGAAGCTGGAGAAAATACAGGAGCAATGGACAGAGTGGTGCAACTGCACAGTTACTGGGGGGTAGAAATCTAGTCTGAAGTAGGATCTTTATTCTTAACATAAAATTATGCAAGGAATATGCCTGAAATTGAAAGCTGCGAATGAGCCATAAGAAATCACCACAACCAAAAAGAATAAATTTAGGTTAGAGGTGTTCTCATCGATATTTGCCAGACATGCTCACAACTATGCTCCACCTTTATTTACTGCTCTAATGAAAACCAAGAGGGGGAGGGGAAAAAAATTAATCATCAAAACCTAGAAGGTTAAGAATATAGCAGAGCAAAAGAAAGCACAGATCCATTCTTTCTGCTACAAAGGTCTCTCCCTCCTTGCAAGCTTAAATTAGCAGACAGCGTGCTCCTCTAGCTCCTGGACTCTGTAAATATTTGATTCAGCAATGCTCCTTCTATGGCTTAGTTGTAACTTTACTTTAAGACAACCCCCCAATACTGTTTACAGCATCTAAAAAAAGCAAAATGTACTTAAAATTCTGGCATGGTATAAATAGAACACTGAGTACAGGGCAATGATGTAATATTTTTTCCACACAAGTGGGAATGACCTAAATGACTCACTCAGGGATCTGCCTCTTGTGAGTTATGAACCACTCCTGCTCTAACAAAAAACGTGTTATATCATTGCCTGCTTTGGCAAACATATTACAAACAGAGGATTCAGACTACTATTTCAGAGTGAGAAAAGATTAAGTAGAACAAATCACTGAATATACAGCATTTGTGTAATTAAGATGCAGTATGCAAATATCTTTACTTTGCCAAGAGATCTGCTATTGCAGAAAACAACTTTCTGTATACAGAGGTCCTAGGAAGTGCATTCCACTTTTCAAAAGGCTTCTATAAAAGTGTGACACAAGCTAGAAATATTAACAAAAACAGAACAAATAGTCCAAAAGGTTTCCATAGACGGAAAATATACTCAGCTTCAAGCAGTCAATTATCCCATTCAACACACACACACAAGAAGTGTGGCATTTAACTCTTGAAAACATAAAACACATTTTAGAACTGTGACATTAGTACAGATGCAATTAAGTCCCACTTTAAGTGATTGAAACAAAACCTTAAAATACTGAAGTCAGTCTTAGAAAAGCAGTGTAAAGAATCAGCCTTGAAGATGGGTCCTGAGTTAACATTTGAAGTCCTAAACTGAATTTGCCGGATCATACACTACTGATTGGCTTTCCTGAAGCACCTGGAAAATGGGTCTGATGGTCAAACATCAGAGTAAAAAAAGCTCCCAATAAGTACTTTATAAAATCATCTCTGCTTTCTCACATCATTATTATATTGGTTTTGGCAATGGTGTCGAGCTGCGATAAGCGTGGGAGTGGCTGCATATTTCCTTCACTACTTCCTTTTGATGCAGTCCGTTTGAACAAAAATAAGCTTCACTGGATACGGTTACATTAGACACTCCTTTATTTAATTTTCATCAGATGAGTTCATCTCCTCAGCTTCCTCCTCTGAAGTACTTACAAAAAACACCATTTACATGACCAAATCTTTGTGGAACCCATCTCCAGACTGCTATCCTGAAGCATCTTTCTGAACATATGAGTTTTTCTCCACTGTCCCATTTAATTTTGTAAATCATTCTTCCAGTATTCAGTTACTCTTTAAAATATAGTCTATAGACTGACACACAGGCTCTAGTGGAAATACACACTGCAAACTTCACTGACTCAGGTTACCCACCGTCTGAAAAGCTCATTTAGTAAAATGTAGAACTGTGATTCAGAACGGAAAACCTCAGACCAAGGTTACTTTTCTTCACAACTGCCAGATGCAAAGAGCACACACTACAGAAATGCAAAGGTAAACTCAGGTCGGTATCAAAAATTAAAATATCATTTTGAACAGTTTTTAAAAATACGCTTAAAATGTCTACACATCACCAATTATGTATGTTTAATTCTTCCTCCAAAAAAATAGAAAATTATTTCTCAAAGGAAAATATTTTCATTCAACAAGCCCTGCATTTGCAATTATGTATTTATAGAGAAATAATACCAGCTATTTTAATATTGCACTCCCCTTGCAATAACTTATTATACACAGGTATTTTATTCTCCTTTTGCATTCTGTATTATCTGTTATATGAAGACAATATAGCTGCAAATTGAAAATGTTTAATCAAAACAAGAAATAGGATGAAATTCAAGCCTCAAGTAACATTATCTTCCACTTCAGTCTTGAAACAGTTTGGAGACGGTATGTACTTAAGTCTTTTTCACAGGAGCTCTAACGTTAGCTGTATATTGCATCAACTTCTATGTATTATTAACTAATCTTTTGATCTTAACGTAAATACAGTATTAAAAGTTTATTTGCACTTTAAAGTACCAAAATATCTATTGTTTCTACAGAATGTTTCATTCTTATAGTTAAGGCATCTGCTGCCATCTAGTGAGCAAATTTATTTTTAATTAAAAGCATTTTGCAATGCCAAATTTAAAAAAACGGAAAAAACTGCAATTAATTTCAGTCAACTCCTTATTAACTAGAGTCATGAGGTGCTGAGACAAACTACAATGAAAAACTTAGGTAGCAGGCCACAAGCTGAGGAGAATTGTGAAGACACGTAACTGTACCAAGCCAGGCTGAACTAAGCCTCCTCCTTTCCAGGCTAACAGTCCCAGCTCTCAGCCTCTCCTCTTATGGAAGCTGCTGTAGTTCCTAAATCACTTTTGCAACCTGCTGCTGGACTTGCTCCAGCAAGTCTCTACCTTTCTGGCACTGAAGAGCCCAGAGTTAGACACAGTACTCCAGATATTTACTCCTCCACATTCTACTTATTAGCTTATGCATTGCCCCACACAGTAGTACTCAACTTTATCGTTTCCAAAATATAAACTTTTTTTTTTCTCCAGTTTTCAGCTTTAGAACTTCTATTTAAGACTAGATGTATTAAATGTAACCAAAGAATACACTCTTAGGAAAAAAAAAACCACCCACGTAATTTTACAGTCACAGCTTTTTCTACAAACTTTCTAGCCTTTTGTAAGATAGTAATACTCTTTGCAAAAAGTTATCTTGTTTTCAATAAATTGTCAACACCACAAACACATCACCACTAACAGCAACACCAGCCTATTCACAAGACTCTGCTTAAATAACAAACAGAACCAGAGCAGGCTTTGAGATGGTGTTAAACAAAAATCCAAACAAACAAAACACCACCAAATCCACAGAAGACTTCAACTAGTTTCCAGACATCAACAGCATCATACCAGTACCAATGGGCAACTGTGGATCAAAACAGACACTACAGCACTGCAGGCAAATGACTGTTACAAGAACAAAGGCTTAGCAGCTCCTGCATATCAAAATGATGACAAAGCCAAAAGGACTTCCAGGCTTCCTAAGCCATCAACTTGTAATAATTTTGGAGGAAACAAATGAGAGTAGAAATGTTAAACAGTCTGGTGAACAAGTCTGGTCAGTTGAAGTCACACCTCTTCAGGACTTGTGGCCTTTAAGAGACAAACAACTCATGTATTTGCAAAGGATGCTCCGAACTACAGACTCTCAATGAAAAAGCCTGTACCTGATCTACATTACATCACAAAAATAAGAGGCTTTAGACTCTTCTTCCATCAGAGGAGTTCAGATAATTTCTAGCCTTTATTTGCCTTAAATCCCTGAATAGGATGATTCAAAATGTTCCTGTTATTCCACTAAATAAATCTAGTACTTCAATTAACAGAAGCATTCTTCATAGTGGCTCTCAAACACCTTTGGTTCCCAGCCTAGAACCCACTAACAAGAACATCTCCTCCATCCTCCAGAAAATTTCAAGTTAAGAGTGGTGCTTATTACAAAGCCTGACAAAAGATGCCAACTTTTGACATCCAAAATCTACATTTCCACTGTTACAAGCATTATTGCTGAAACAGCTAGAACTGTCACCCTTGTCTTTAAAACTGAAAGAGGTTAGACTTAAAACACAGACTATTTGAAATGCTGACTGAAAAAGGCTGGCAAATTACTTTCTTCATATTGCAAATTCCCTGTGTAAATCAAGCATCCATGAATGCTCATGCAAAACTCAACTATTTAGAATTTCTTTTAAGTATCAGCATCCTTTATAATTAGTTCTCCTGTGGACCCAAAGAGTTTTATTTACAAGGATTAATTTTTGTCAGACACTTTTTAGTGCTCTGGACACCAAGTGTGGAAGCAGTAACCAGATGTAAGGTGCTAATACACATCCGTATCTAAAGATTTTTGCCTATTTATTTAATAATTTGAGATTTCACATTTTAGTTTTAAATGTTGGTAATACAGAAAGAAGTAATCATGAACATACACCCAAATATGAAAAGATTTTTCACCATTTGGAGGTATAAAAAGGTAGTAGAAGTAACTGCACAACTGCCCTCTACTGGATCCAAATCAGAAGTACTTAAGCACCTTCTCCACTTGCATGATACTACCAACAGCTGAAAAAAAAAAGGTTTCTTCGGTTTTCAGAAAATAAGCATCTATGTACAGACACAATCAATCCTACCCCTAATGACAGACACCCTGAGTAAGAGACTCGCCAGCAGAGAGGCAATCATGAAACCCCTTCCTACTCATTTGTTATATTGTAGAGAAAAAAGAAAAAAATAATCTGTGGTACAGTTAAATCTTATCTATTCTTCATAGACCATACCTGAATTTAAGATGCACCATTTAGATCTCAAACTTTTCAGAAGCATTAGCCAACCAAATATTCTGACAGAATTTTATAACAGCCTTACTGCTGACCACAAGCTATTGAACATTTTTCCCCAAAATTATTTAACTGAAGACTCA
Organism: Grus americana; assembly: GCF_028858705.1. Taxonomy (NCBI): domain Eukaryota; kingdom Metazoa; phylum Chordata; class Aves; order Gruiformes; family Gruidae; genus Grus; species Grus americana. The sequence goes on along the minus strand of NC_072859.1, from coordinate 18,722,392 downwards.
GGTATACACAGAACATGGAATAAACATCTGAATACAGTTCATAATCTGATTCAATACTTTAACAAGTTGATACGTACCCAAGGATTCTCATCAGCTGAAGACAGACTTCTGCTTTTTTATTTAAGAAGGCTACCCAAAAAGACTCTATAGAAGAGCATCGTCCTTCTCTAAGCCATACCTGCCTACTGAAGCAGAGCTAACCAGTGAGAGAAAATCACTTACTAAATGCTGAAAATAAACTCCCCACTGCTCCAACTCCTGCACACTAAGACAACATTTAATGAAACTACATGGAAGTTTAAGGAAAGTCTTGGATGAGAAAGGTATTCCTACCCAGCTGAGATGCTACACAGCTGTACATGCCACTAGACTCAATCCCCTCTGAGATTCAGCTCACCACCTCGCTACATCAAGAAAATTCAGTGCTCTGTATTCCACTTTGATTCTACTTTCTTTAGCCCCTTCTGGCATATCAGCTGACTTCCAGCTTTTTTTACTGCCTAAAAGGCAGTAAGCAAAATATTTACCTGTCAAGAAAGAGGATCTACTAGCCTTGTGTTCTTGAACAAAATGCTCCTCCTCCACCAAGTCTGTCTGAAGAATGAGATATGGTCAATGTTTTAAATGAACATAGAACTACTTCTCCAAACCCTAAGAACTCCGAGAATTCCAAGCCAGCACATGAACACTTACAGTACCACATCTCCTAGTATGATTTGAGAAAAGACTTATGACAGCACATGAACTTGGACTTGTATAGTTTCAGATGCATGTCAATCCAGATTAATATCAAAATTCCATGGATAATTGCAGTTTAGGTCTCCAACTGCCTTTCATGCAAAAGGCAATTAACAGGAGGAAAAGTTAACAAGCTGGAAACAATTACCATGAAAAGATGGAACACAAGCTAAGCCAGTAAAGGTAACAGTGAAAAGGCAGATGAGAGTTTTCAGTAGACTGAAGCTATATTTTGAAGCAATAATAAAACAGCCATCAGCTCCAGTCATCCTGACATTACAAGATTTAATTGTTCTAATACTGCACAGCAAAACACCACAGTTTATTTAGAAAAAGTGAAAAAAGTTGTGCAAAGAAAAGTCAGTATACCGGATTGAACTTGAATTTTCAATCTTAGTGAGACGCTACCACCACCACCTATGAGTACAAAATTTAACTTTGATTAAAAATCTCTCTCAAAAATCCCTTTCAAAAACAGTACTTCCAATATACAGCTCTGCCTAAGACATGGAATTCAACTGTTAGATATCAACTCCTCCTTCTCCTAGCCTCCTGCTCTGCCAAACTTTTCCATTGCTGTACCCTTTCAGCTACAGACTTGATAAATGCATCCTCAGTCATAATACTAGTAATACTGATTTCATCTCATTCCCAGAAGATTGATTACAAAACCTGAAAACTATCTATGCACCAGCTATTTCATCCTATGACACTGTTTTACATTTAATAAGCTCACACTTTTTCCACAAATGTGAAACTTCAGTACTTTGCCACAGCAAGCAAGAAAAAACATCAAGTGGAAATACACTTAGTTTAGTCAAAGACTCTTTGCTCTAATTTCAGCCAAATTGTACTACCAAAAAAAAAAAGTGAAGTCACATCACTATGTACTTTGCAACAGTAAAATAAACACACAAATTCAGCATTTACTATTCTGCCCCACATATACCAGCACTGCTCTACAGACACCAAAATCACAATATTTTTAAATAAACCTGTAACACTTCTTTAGCTACAGAGTATATTGAGTCTTTGGGGGTTTTAGACTGTTCTAATTGATCCCCTTCAGTGATAAAGATCTCACTAACTTCCAGCCCACCTCAAAACACATTCTCAGTGGGCCTTGTTCACATCAGCTATATATCAAGCTTTGAAACACAAATCCATGATTTTTCTATGTAAGAACAGGAAATGAAATCACTGCACTCTTAAGGGGAACATGTATCATGAAATCTGCAACAAATACATGAAAGTTTTCTCATTTGGAAACAAAATTACATCTTCACTCCTTTAAAACACCCCTCCTTCACACACATGTCCAGAAAGCAGGCATCAAGAATTGGATCCGTTTCTCTCCTCCTCTAAATTTCTTACCAGACCAGAAGAGAAAATGCTGAATGTTCACACTTCTGTTTGGTCATGCACTCTTCAATTATTTATCTTTGTCTGATTTAACTGGTTTTCCAAACTAGCTGCTAAATACCCCAGCTAATAAATTGGACATATGCAGGTAAACTAAATTGCTGAAGAAAGCCAAGACAGAATGAGAATAATCAGTACAAGGGAAGTAAATGTTAAAGCCTTTCAGTGATAAATCCATAGAAAGGCCTACTTAAAAAACACTGCATGCTTAAAGAAAAAACACTTTTTACCCTACCAGTAATGTTGGCTGTAAAGAGGACTAAGATCATTTTAAACACATTTTAAAAATTCAACTCAGTAGAAGTTTGTATTAATATTCTAATGATTCTGCTCATCAAAAATGCTGACAACTTGAACTAAAGAAATCTCCAATGCTATTGATTCAGAAGAGACCAGAGAGTAAATCTCTAAAGCAATAATACGTTCTGACCAGGTATGAGAAGGTACATGAACTGAGATTTCTGATAAACTCCCAAGTTCCTAAAAATGAAACATATCAAAACCCTTCCCTCTTCTTCTAAAGCCAGAATTATCTTAAACGTTATGAACTGATCAAGATGGGCTTTTCTAAACTTTGGTTCAACTTCTATGGCAGCCATGCAAAGAGCTGAACATGGACCAAACTATTTTTAAGCAATAATTTAGAAGCCTATTACCACATTTCAATAAGAAATATTACTGTGGACATTTGAATTTTTAACCAGCAAATTTATTACGATACATTTATCTTTATGATAATTTATGCAATTTAAACCATCCCTTCTTTTAACAAAGCAAGTAACAACCCTCCCCCTAGCCTTTTAAATGGTTTCATAATTTTAAAGGAAACTGGTACTCAAGTTTACATTTACTTTAACAAGCTATGTAGAAGTTTGCTTTTTGCATAAATAAAAGATACATATTTTAGTCACCTGGCTAAATTAGTACTACTTTTGCTGTAACTTATTAAACCTTTAGCTTTATGCTAACAGCTGTACAAAAATTTTTAATTCAGTGCAAGACAAGAGTGAAAACAAAAGCACCACAATCTAGGAGAGAGGGATATAAAACCATCTGAAATATTTATCCCCCCCTATTACTGAATGAATCACCTGAACGTGCACCCTCAAAACAGAGGATTTTCTTTGGGTTATGGCACATCTAAAAAAATGTAATAGAAATAAATGAGGTTTAAACACTAGCATGAAAAGTTTCCCATGCAAAAGGAATAAAGACAATAGGATGCACAGTAAGATGCTCATCCTAGAAGAGATACATAAAAATGCATATGCAGCATGTTCTATGACAACATGATTCTCCCCCGCCCCCCCCCCCATTCAAATGAAAACAATGCCTAAAAGGCCTTTCATTTTGAATATTCCATTATATTTAGAAATGCAGTTTAGCCTGTGGAAGTTGCTGCCACATGAACTGAGTAAAAGAGCTCAGCAAAATTCCAGAGGAAAAAATGGATATTTACTTTGGACAGTATTAAAAGCCTTAGGAGAAGTAATTAACAAAAACAGGTGCTGGCAAGGATATAAAGAAAAATCCTTCAGGGCAGAAGATAACTTCTAACTAATGGGAAACTGAGACTTTTTTTTTTTGTAAGCTCTTTGACAAAGACCTTTTATTACATTTCTTAGTTTCCTGACTGAAACAACAGTCATGATTAAAGACAGAATACTGGACTAGACAGCACAATATTCTAATTCAAAATCACAACATATTTTAAATTTTCAATCTTTAAAGAGAATTTGATTCTTTTAATAATGCAAAAAGTTACCAGAAGACAGACTATTCAAAACAGTAAGCTTTTAGCCAACAGAATATCATAAAATAAACTATTTAGGCATCAAGAAAAAGCCTTTTAATACTTGAATTATCATATACTAGTTTTGTGGGAAAACAAATCTACAAGCACAATTTAAGTTATATGGTAATTCATAAAAATACGAATAGCTACTTACCTACTACTAGCCCACACTCAGAACAAATCATATCACCAGCTCTGTAATCCTCTACTAAAATGGAGTCTGGATGATTTGGGCAAGTCACTCTAGGAAGTACATCCAAACTAAGAAAAAAAATTAGAAGTATTAATTACTTTTAATCAAGCAGGCTGCATATCCAAAAGTATAAAAGTTCCTTGCTGAAAGGAATTCTTTAATAATATAGAATTTACAGTGATTTAAATGATAGAATATTAACCTAAACACCTGAACTTCACCTTTTATTTAAATGCTATAATACTACATTTGACAATCAAGACTTCAGGTCACCTTAAATTTCAGATTTTTGGTGATATACGTCATACTAAACCCACTTTAAATTAAAACATCAAAAATCTAAATATCAGACTTGATTAAGTGTAGTCTAACTCGCAGTCTATCACTAAATGAAGTTAGTGTTGATTGCTTCATTGCAAATAAGTGTTCTCACTCATTCTAATCAGATCAATATTGTTTACCAGGTCCTTAATTCAGGAAGTAGTGCACACAAAATATATGTCTTTAGAAAACAGCTGATTCTACCACTGTTTTATTATTTTCAAATATTTGAAGAACAAGTCCAATTTTAAATTAAACAACTCATTAATTGTGAGATCTTAACAAAAAAGAATCAGCTCCTGAAAGGGATTACGTGACAACTGCTTCTGATAACAGGGATCTGTGCCCTTCATACTCACACATCTTCCAGAGTTACAGCAAATATAAAAAACTTCCTATAAAGCATTAGCAATATTTAACACAACTTTTAGTTACTAACTAGAGTAATAACCAATTGCTTCTAACCAAACATTTTTAAAGTATCTCATTCAAGCTACTAGTGACTGACTGTTCAGTAAGCCAACTACACTGAAGGAAAACGCATGACACGTGTAAAGGTCCATCTGAGCAAATAGCTCCTGAATTGCAACAAGACTACTAGGAAGCACTCCCTAAACGCTAGGACAGGTTTAGCAGGAGTAACAGAGTCACTGCACAGTCCACTCCGTGGGGCCTGCCTTCATTCCTGACTTGAAAGAAAACCTCGATACAGCTCCAGGGAAAAAGACCAATTCAGAGCCCGAGACCCATTTGGCCACTGACTAGTGCCGGTACAGATTTAGGGTGGGAGCCTAAAAGCTGTTTTCGGGACCCGATAACCTGGAGCCCAGCCAGGGAGCAGCCACCTCGCCTCAGAGGCGGCGCTGAGCGTGAGCGACGGCCGGCCGGACGCTGCTCGGCGCCGGGGGCTCCGGGCGCAGACGATACCCACCCGCGGGACACGCAGGAATGCGCTCGATCCCCGTAAGCAACGCAACACCCGGGTCTGAGAGCAACCCTCCCTCCGATAGAGCTCAGCGGCACGAAGATAAGGCACTACCGAGAGCTTGGCCCTACAGGAAAAAGAGCTCGATCATAAGCGCCGATAATACCGGGCTCTCACTAACAAGCGCTCCAGAATCAAGTCACAAATCGCCACGAAACCCACTAAAACGCTCACTTCCTCTCGGAGCGCTACTGATTAATAACAAAATGAAGAAGCAGGGCGGAAAGCTCAGCCTGCCCGGCACTCCTGACCTCCGGCCGCGGACTGCCCCTCTGAGGCCGCTCGGCCCACACGAAGAAGCCCAGGGAGGCCCGGCCCCCCGCGGCCCTCTCTGGCCTCCGGCCACCCCGGGAGTCGCACACGGGGCGGCCCCAAGACACGGGAAACCGGAGAGGGGCCGACCGCACGGCAAACCGGGAGCCGCGCAGAGACGGGGACACCGAGGCCAGGCAAAGACGGCGATGGCCACCAGCTCCTCCCCGGGTGGCAGTAGGGGCGACGCGGCCATTTTCTCTCCTGTGCAGCGGACACAGAGAGATGGCGGAGCCCCTCCCGCTTCCTCCCTCGTAGCTCTCCTCCGCACGGGCCCCTCCGAACGCCTAGGCCGGCCGGCCGGCCTCCCGTACCGGCTCGTGGACGCCATCTTGCCCCCCTCCTGCCGCAGCGCCTGTGTAAAGTCAGGCGGCTAGCCAACGCTCCCCTTTATATACCGACAGCGGTGGGCGGGGCCAGCCGAGGGCTCGCTACGGGTCGCGCGAAGGGACAAACAGCGGGGAGGCGGCAGGCTGGTGCGGGCAGACTCCGCCCTTCCTTACCTTCGTCCCGGGCCTGGCGGTAAGGCGGGGCGCTTGGGGCGGCACAGCCCGGCGGGGCCGGAGCGGGAAGGGGAAGGCAGGTGCGAGCAGGGAGACAGCCTGGGCCCCTGCTACCCGGAGTGTCGTTCTAATAAATCCAGCGATGCTGGGTACCTCGGGGTTGCGGGCTCAGAAAGCCCTTGTCACCTAAAACGCCTGCACTGGGCAAGGCTGAGCCAGAACCTTCCCCTTCGGCACGGCACAACCCAAGGCCCAGGCAGGAGCACGACGAGCACGACCATGTGCTGCCGACAGCCCTTCCTGCAGCAAGTCCCCCCTGCCAGCCCGCGCCTCGCCATGCTGCCACTGCTGCGCCAAAGCGGAGCAGCCCTGGGACGTGCCTCCGGTTCAGTTGTTTCTGTGCAAACTCCAGCAGTTTGGTGAAATACCACAGAAAACGAGTTTAAGCAAAACCGTGGAGTTTGCATGGAAGTGTCTGGGGCACAACATGTTCTTTGCTCTGGAACTGAGACCAAGCAGAGACCAATTCCCAGAAAGGGGAAGAAGAGACAAGAAAAGTTTAGTTCCCCCCTTACGGGCGGCATCTGCTACAGCTGTTCTGGTTTGCCACTCGGCTGTTTCGACCATGAGAAAAACCTTGGCCCTTCTGCAGGACCCGCAGGCGTCGGGCAGCCTGGCTGTGACTCATGGAAGCCCTCGGCAAATGGGCCATGCACAGACACTCAGCCTGACTCAAGCAGCCACACACACACAGACACACACTTGCTGGTTTGTGTGGGTTTCCCGTGTTGCCCTACACACTCCTGCACAACGTGATTAGCTTCCCTTCTGTCTCTGCCCTCGCACCCGCCTTGGCAGCAAATGTCAGGCAAAGGAGAAGGAGAAACCCACAAGAAATGTTGCAAAACCAAGGCCCTCCAGAGATTCCCCCAGAGATTATCCATATGCAAAATAAGTCTGTATATTGAGCAGCAAGTTTTCAAGCCCAAGCTGTAAAACAGTGGAAAAAAACCCTATTCCTTTGGTATGAGCCCCTCCTCATTCATAAAGAGAGGGATGAATAGGACAGGAGAGCCTACAGGTTTTGGAAAGTGCCATTACTTCAATGCTTTAAAGTGATCACTATGAAGTCTCTGAACAGTTGTAAATGGGCTATCTATTAATCGGATACAAAGGACTGTTCAAACCACTTAGGACCATGTCTCCACTAGATAACAAGAATATTTTTTCAATTTGCTAGCTCGAAGGAGGAAATTCAGCGGGGTTGAAGAGTTCTCTTAATACTTGCTAATATTGAGTCAAATTCATTATCACACAACTTCTAAACACTTTTCTGCTGACTGAAGTGCTGTGTCCTGGTTGAAAACAAGCTAGTTTGAACTTGCCAACACATTCTTTAGATTTTAAAAAAATATATACCTTTTGGGGAAAAAAAAAAAGCTGAACTATTAGAAGATATAGATGCTAAGATACACATTTAAAGCTTCTCTTTTTCCACTTGCAATGACCCTTTTCACAAATGCTCAATAAACCCAAAAGATGAAATAGTAATGAAGAAAGAAAAAAAAAAACCAAAAACACTGTAACTGTCAGTGTGAATACAGCATGCAATATTAAGTTTCCCCATAACCTCTGAAATGTGTATGTCGCAGTGTCCACAACAAATGTGCCACATCAGCACTGTCAGTCCCATCAAGCTTTCCAGGTTTGTCCCAGCTTCTCATATAATCTGTTCTATGAAAAAGATCTGCCAGCAATCACTGTCAACAGTGGGTCCCTCCTGACCCTATTATCATTAACTCAAATTGAAAGAGTTTAATTTCAACCACAGAAAGACAATCACTTTCAGAAATGTTGCAAAAAATATGATAGATCATATCTCAGCATTTATTTATTCCCTGTCTGCAGCAATTTTTCAAGTGCTTTGTCCACAAGCAGCAGGAAAAAAGTAGTTGATGTGGCCGACAGGAATACCGCTATTAAGAGTCTCTGTCAACAACCGATCATTTTAATAACTTATGGAAAGTTCACCTTGGTGTCCCCCAGCTGTATCTGTTATTTCTCATCACTGTGGTTAGAATAATAATCCTATTTTAAAACTTACTTAATTGGTCATTCTGGAGTTTCTTAAAATTTCACCCAAAGTATCTCATGCTAGCTACTGTCAGTAATAAAAATGTTTAATAAATTGCAATTCTTACATTACTATTATCAGCATCATTTCAACAATAATGCAATGGAATATTCAGATGCCTTTGCAAACACAATGAACAGTACATTAATGAAAACACGTCACTGATTCTTACTTGTAAGTCTAAAGGTCCTTTGTAATGGTTTGTTGATTTAGCCAACGGTCATTTTGTTAAAATAACAGATGTCAGTCAAATGCCTCAAAGAAGCAAATGAAGGAAACAATAAATAGCCAGAGCAGCTGAATTATGCTTGGTATGTTACTTCATCTCTGTGCTGCATCTTATGTGTTCAGACATTTGATGAAACAAAAAGATTACCTCATTACAGCACCTAGACAAAATAGGAAAAAAGAAATTTAAACTACTCAAGTCTAATACAATGGGTCCCATAACATGAGTGTCGTGGTTTAAACCCAGCCTGCAACTAAGCACCACACAGCCACTTGCTCACTCCCCACCCCACGATGGGATGGGGGCAGAATTAGAAAGGTAAAAGTGAGAAAGAAACTTGAGATAAAAAGAGTTTAATAATTTAAAAAAATATGAATAATAAAAACTAAGAAAAAGAGGGGAAAAATAACAGAGAGAGGAAAATAAAACCCAAGAAAGACAAGTGATACAAATGAAAACAATTGCTCACCACCAACCGACCGATGTCCAGCCAGTCCCCGAGCAGTGGCCCTCCCCATCAGCCTCCTCCCCCAGTTTCATTGCTGAGCATGACCCCATATGGTATGGAATATCCCTTTGGTCAGTTGGGGTCAGCTGTCCTGGCCGTGTCCCCTCCCAATTTCTTGTGCATCCCCAACCTACTCACTGGCAGGGCAGTCTGAGGAGCAGAAAAGGCCTTGGCTCTGTGCAAGCACAGCTCAGCAGTAACTAAAACATGTATTATCAACACTGTTCTCAGCACAAATCCAAAACCTAGCCCCTTACTAGCTACTATGAAGAAATTTAACTCTATCCCAGCCAAAACCAGCACACACGAGTAAGGCTCTGCACCTATACACAATACAGAGCTATTTTAAACAACGGCCACCTGTGTGTCCCAACTCAAATTCGGTGCTTTAGCAGGTGAGTTATTAGCATACTAATGAGATCTTTGAAACAGTCAAACATAACAATGGAAAAATTATTTTGCTATAGTTTTCTTAATTTCCTCTTCAGCCCTGCATATCATTTTTCTTTCATGCATATTTTTGATTTTACACAGGGTGTCCCACTTGCCAATGAGAGTAATTTAAGTGTGTTACATCAAGTCTTTTGGAAGCAGAGGTGCTTTTTTTTTTTTTTGAACAGAGCAATGAAAACGTTGTAAAGAGAGGTGAACGGAAGAACCCTTAATACCTTACTCCTGTTGTGAGGCCACATAACCCAATTATGTGTGTGCTCACATGCTAACAACCCAGCTATCTCAGAAAAATCTTAGATCATAGAAATAAGGTTTTAAAAAATACTTGCAGAATTGTGCTCTGTAGCAGTTATGTTCAAGAGAAGTATGATGCAATGATCTTTAAAACTGTTTATATATAACAATGCTGAAAATAATATTACTTGCATAAGGTTTAATTGCATTGAGAAGCACCTGTTTCAAGGACAAGAAAATTCAAGTATTTTATTATTTTGTATTATTTCAGAGGCATAAGAAACTAGAAAATTCTGATTCACGTAATCATACAAACATTTCGTAGAAGCCTATGTTTTTAACATGGCTAATTTATGCTAGAAAAATTTGCTTAATTTTATAAAAAGTCACTTCTCAATTAAAGTGGCAGACTTTTACATTTTCCTTTCGCAAATTATCATGCAGCTCAATAGATTCTTGCACTACCTTCTTAGTTCCTGCAACAGCACAGATCCCCAGTGCAACATACATAAACAGATTTTAAACTCCTTGTAAAACAGAGTGTAGATTTCACAGAAATTTACTACCTTAAAAAATATAGTTCCTCCTGGAATTTAATGTAGGAATCTCCACATTAAATTCACACTGAAATTTCAGTTAAGTCATTTTAATTACTGAATTGATTTTTCTGCACAAAGACTATACACCACCTTAAAAATACCAGCCAACCATTTCCTGGTGAGACTTGGGGAATGGCAGTGCAAGACAACTACAAAGACTACAGAAGTCCCAACTACTGGACTCCCAGAGGCCCAAGAAGTACTAACGACAAAGCCTAGCAGATGCTCTCACAGTCCACTTTCTATACTTTTTTTAAGGCCCTGGCCATGGTCACTGTCTGATGGAATTCAGTTAAGATTCCAGCTGTGATCACAAAATGAGTAAAATATTTGCAAAACTTGCTATTGAATTTGTTCAGGCTTTCTACCATAGAGCCTGAGGGAAGACTATAGAAACAACATGGAGAATATAATACACAACCTAAAAGGTTACCTACCTGGATTGCTTCTGCTAGTGAGAAACCCATCCACAGATGAAAATATAGCAGAGAGAACTGAAATAGGAGGCAACTAGAAAGGAATTCTCCATATTGAACTCTTTTGAAACAGTCCTTTATCAACTGAGCTTGAAACAAAGTTAGCTGAGCTCCATAGCACAGTATTAGGCCCGTCTCCATGCTCCCCCTAGATCTAAAGAGTTCGAGAGAAGTTTAGTGTGAAGTTACCAATGCTGTGAACATGCTAAGAAAAAGGATGATGGGATTAATTATGTCACTGGACATGGGATTGTGAAGGGGCTTCTAAAGCAAGGTCTTTTATTTTGCTTTGTAGATTCAACCACGTAATAAATAAATAGGTAGACATGAGTAAATAGAATTCCTATTCTAGATGCCACTGTTACAACTTTATTGAGGACTGAATACTTTCAGAACAGCACACATGACTATTGTGGGAAAATAAAATAGTAATTAGGCAACTTAGCACTTTTCCATCTTGCCTATAGTATAAACACTGTATTGATTTAACTCAATCATTTTATTTAAATTGATGCAATTTGTGCATGGAGAGGGTAGGTAGGTACCTATGCAGAAAGTCACTGCAATTATCTAATATGAGGCATATCTTAATTTTCCTCCACTGCAGGCTATGGCGTTTCACAAACCGTGATGTTTAAGTCTCACTCCTAGTTCCTGTACTATCTCATACCAAAACCACTTCCCACTTTTTTCTTGTAAGCTTTAAAATACCTATACCAGAGTCCTACAATTTTTTGTCTTTCAGTAAAAGAAGTGCATCCCATGGATTTTTTTTTTTTAAGAAAAAAGTAAATTATTTTGAAAAGACTGAAAATAACCTCTGAGTTGCATTACATACATTTCAAGTCAATCATTGTTTTAACTCCTCAGCAGCTGGCAGCACAAATATATTGACAATGTCATATTAATTCTATACTAAGTAATTTGTTCTTAAATTTGCAATAAAACCCCTATCTAATAGATAATTATATCGGATGGAAGAGTTAGTAAGAAAAATCACGCTGTCTGTTTATTCCAGTTCTTCAGGATCACTTCAGCTGCATCTAGTGTGCTGTCTTTCTGCAAAACAAGGAATATCACTATTAGTGCGAGTAGGAAGTTCTTGAAAAGAGAGTAGCAGTAATAATTGTATCATCCCAAGTCAATATTTGGCAGTTTCACTTGCATCCTGTAAATATCTGTCAGTCAGTTTTTGATTAACAGTTATAGCTACAAATCAACACTACATGAAGAATTCAATGCTGATTCCTTGCAAATATTTATTAGGTATATTTAAAAGATAACATATTTTCTCAGTATTCATACTATCAAATTTAATGAAAGCAATACTTCTTATATAAATGTCTAGCATTTATGCAGTGATGTACTTGGCAGCTCTATATTGGAGACATGCTAGTATAGTTTCCTAATCTTTATGTGTACAGTTGGGATCTTTAAATCTCCATGCAACCAAGTTATGCTGTGAAGTATTTAAACCCTCTAAATATGGGTAATCTATCCACTGGCCAGTTGTCTGGCTTGGCTACAACCTGGTGAGTCATACGAGTAGTCTTTAACTTGACATGATTAGAGCTGTTTGTCCTGGGCAAGCCACGTTTACAACCAGCAAGTTTCATCCTGGTTGTTACTGGCTCGGTTTATATCACAGTCTTTATACCTCATCCAAAGAATGAAGTAACACAAGCAGAAACTCCCCTTCATTACTGGTTCAATCTTTATACTAGAACAGTTAAGGAGTTGCACATGTTCCATTATGCTGACTGTTACAGAATAACTGGAAAACATCTTAGGGCTGTGGGCTTATCAAAGCTTACGTACCTGTCCCCAAAGTCTTTCAGTCTTTTCAAGAACAGACTCAACAGGTGGAAGAATATGTGAAAAGGAGGTGCTCACAAAATGGCAAAAGTCAGCTAATTCACAAAAAACATATAAGATAACTTCCTGCGTCTTTGGGGATTTTTGTAATTTGGTGCTCATGTGAAACCCTATGTATCTTCAGGCAACTGAGCTAAACCTGAAGGTGACCTCTTCACTGTTTTTCTTGTTGGAAACTGAATGGGCATGGGCTATACCACTCTGCTATACAATTATTCTCTGCTCTGGATTGTAGAATCCACGTTAATTAATAGTGTACCTGTGTCATTCATTTTCACAGTCACCAATGGTCAAGAGTGTTTTTAAAAATCAATTGACTAAGCAAAAAAAGGCCTACCCATCCGAGTTGTTTCCTGCCAGTTGCCCTTCTTAGCCATGCCACCCACATTTATGGTTTAAAGTCCTTCAGCAAAAAGACAGTTGAACCACTGGAGACCAGTGACAAGTGGCATTCCTCAGGGGTCAATATTGGGACCAGCACTGTTTAACATCTTTGTCAGCAGCATGGACAGTGGGATCGAGTGCACCCTCAGCAAGCTGTGTGGTGGGGTCGACACGCTGGAGGGAAGGGATGCCATCCAGAGGGACCTTGACAGGCTGGAGAGGTGGGACTGTGCGAACCTCATGAAGTTCAAGAAGGCCAAGTGCAAGGTCCTGCACATGGGTCAGCGCAATCCCAAGCACAACTACAGGCTTGGCAGAGAATGGATTGAGAGCAGCCCCGAGGAGAAGGACTTGGGGGTATTGGTTGATGAAAAGCTCAACATGAGCCGGCAGTGTGCGCTTGCAGCCCAGAAAGCCAGCTGTGTCCTGGGCTGCATCAAAAGAAGCATGACCAGTAGGTCAAGGGAGGTGATTCTCCCCCTCTACTCTGCTCTTGTGAGACCTCCCTGGCGTACGGTGTCCAGCTCTGGGGTCCCCAACACAAGGAGGATATGGAGCTGTTGGACTGAGTCCAGAGGACCGCCACAAGAATGAGGCTGGAGCACCTCTCCTATGAGGACAGGCTGAGAGTTGGGGTTGTTCAGCATGGAGAAGGGAAGGCTCTGGGGACACCTTAGAGCAGCCTCCCAGTACCTAAAAGGGGCCTACAAGAAAGCTGGAGAGGAACTGTTTACAAGGGCATGGAGTGATAGGACAAGGGGGAATGGCCTTAAGGTGAAGGAAGGTAGATTGAGATTAGATATTAGGAAGAAATTCTTTACTGTGTGAGTGGTGAGGCACTGGAACAGGTTGCCCAGAGAAGCTGTGGATGCCCCCTCCCTGGAAGTGTTTAAGACCAGGTTGGATGAGGCTTTGGGCAACCTGGTCTAGTGGAGGGTGTCCCTGCCCATGGTAGGGGGGTTGGAACTAGGTGATCTTTAAGGTCCCTTCCAACCCAAAACGTTCTATGATACTTTGTGCTGAATTTTACACCAAGCTAACTTTCTGTGCCTAAAACCATCCAGCTCATGAGATCCTGGGGGAAAATGTAACAATTGGTCTCCTGCAGGTTTATGTACTGCTTTGATATTTAGGAGTCTTAAGTCTTCCCAGGACACAAATTTACCTTAATGAAGCAAAACCGTATATATTTTTCAAACTGCCTTTTTGTCTCAGGACCACAGAATGCTGAAAGAGGAATTGCTGACAGCTTCTGAAACATAAAATAGAAATAGTATTTGCTTATTTTATATATGTATAAAAAAAAATCTGTTCTAAGCATGATGATTTTACTATTCCATTTCTAGAACTCTCCCAACATGTGAGTGAAACACAAGGTCCGGTTTTGTATGCACTAGCTAGGTTTAACTAAATTCAAGTAACTTTTCTTAGGTAAAACATTTCATAGGTACTTTTGTACAACTAGCATTTAAGCAAGCTGAAAGAAAAGTGCTGGGATGTAACACAAACCTACAGGGTACATTTTCAGGATATTTAGCAATATTTTAGCCACGTAGTTAGCAGCAGTTACTGTAAGCACCAAATAATATTCTGAATGGAGTATCTCTACTACATTGTTTAATACATACAGTTGCACTGCTCTTGCTTTCAATGGAAAAGCATTTCTAAAACTAGACTATGACTAAGACACTTTACCTTAGATGTTATCATCCATTTGACAAATTTATAATCATAAGGTTCTTTCTCATCTACATCAGAGAGATCCACATCTAAAAAAAATTCAAAATGAACATGTAAGTTTTCCTAGACTCCATTGGGAAGGCATTCATTAACAGCACTTCATTATAGTTAATATTCAAGAATAAATATGTATGCTTTTATTTTAAAATATAATTAAAAATTATAGTATAACAATTAAAATTGTCCAACAGATTGAACCTTTCCGTTCTGACCTGAGCTCTTGCTTTCCATTCAAAGCAAATTCAGACATGTAGCTTGGAAAAAAACGATGTAGCACTCCACGTCCTCAAGTCTGGATTATTGAGGGATCAGGATTGTGGAGGGTACTGAAGAGTGTATTTTTTTGCATGGACAGCAATAATCACTGCAACTGCAGTTTTCTCATCTGTGAAACTGGGGTATTTAAAACTTTCTGACACATGGTAGCATTGTGAGGTCCAGCTGTGTTTAAACATTTCTGTGTGAATGACAAGTGCCATTAGGACCAGTCTGTGAAAAATGCGGAACTAGAAAATGTTCCCGTGTGGGAATTCTTCCTCCAATGATACCATAAACTGAATTTCCAAAAGGTTTTGTAAATTTTGGTAGCATTTTATAGTGTTTAAAAATCAGAATGCATCAAAGAGCTTGCAGGATATGACTTCAGATTAAGAAAAACAAACAAACAAAAAAACCAGGGGAAAGTACAAATGGGTACGAACTCAGAATATAAACCCAGGTGCTCCGCTTTCAAACTTTTTCATAATTATAGACCTTTTGAAAATAAAAGTGTTTATCTACCTCCTTTATCCTCCCGAAAACCTTGCCAAAGCTTTGCAAAGCGCGGAGAGTAGTTAGGATCACAAACAAAGGCTTTGCTGAAGCTTATAAAATCTGCCTCCCAGGCTAAGGTCAAACAGAAAATTTCAGTCCCAGTTAGTACTTCTGACAAAGTTATGCAAACATGAAATGAGAATATAGTTTAAAATGAAAGCTGTATTTTCAGATTCACTATAATATTTGCTTTCCACACCCTTTTTAGTAAACTTTATACTAACTTAATGTAGAAACATCAACAATCATAAAGTATCCTCCATCTGGAATGACAGGCTTTAGTCCAGCTTCTTGAAGTAGCTGAGCCATCCGATCACGCTTGCTTTCCAGCTCTCGAGACAGTGAGTAAAAATAGCAGTCTGGGTCATCCATGCGTTTATAGTCTATCCAAAATGCTTGTGCCAACGCCTCCTGGAAACATAATCAATGTTTTAAGTACTCAGGGACACTCAGTAAACTCACAGACACTCACACACTTCCTACTGAAATCACATGGATTTTTTCCTTCAATTCTGGCCCTTATTAAGCAAATCAGCATATACAAAATACGCAAGCTACATCCAAGAGTGTAATTTGTTTATTACTTTGTGCTGTGGCAACACCCAAAGCACCCAATCATTTGCTAGGCACTAATCATATACAGAAGCCACAGTCCTTGACACAAGGGTTTACAATCTGAATTGAAGCTAAGTTTAAATTCTTGATAATAACGTATCATGGAATACTGGAAACTACTAGACAGAGGTAACGCTCAGTAAAACAAGACCTTATTGCAACAACTTTTATTCGTATTTGCTAGGAAACCACTAAAATTGTCATGTACTATGCAAGAAGCAGCAGTTTGAAGGTGAAAGAAGAAAGAAAGAATCTGCAAGACTGATTTATTTTTTTAATGTCTGTTGAGCTGATGAAATTTGTCTCCTCCTCTTGCACCCCAGCATATATATTTTTGACAACTAAAAATTCATTGTTGTGATTACAGTTTTATTAGTGAGGCCTACAGTTTTGCTACACCAGAAAATAGCCTCCTCTGCTCCATCTGTACCTACCTGTAATGGAGTTGGGCAAGTATACAGTGTATTTTGGTGAACAACTTGCAAATGCTTAATCAGGTTCTGGGGGCCAATAGACCAACCAAGCTAAGGGAAGAAAGCACGCATATGTTATACTTACAGCAACGGTGTTACTGAAAATAAACAAAGAACTAAATTAGCCAATATCCCAAGTTTTTCTATTTTAAGAATTGGTAATGAATTTGTTCTGATAAAGATTTCAGAAAAGAGCTAGTTTACACAAAGTTTGTTGAACGATGCCCTTAAAATTCTAGATTTGAGACAACAGCTACAGTTTCACTTATCCCTCTCTCTCACAGGGTACTGAGCAAACTCTTACCTCTTTATTAAGGGTTAGAAATCGAACTGAGCATTTATTAGGAATGTTATTCCTAATTGTTTTAGAATCTTTCCATCTCATAAGTTCCTTTTTCAAAGGTGATTTAAGCATAAAAGAAAAGCTCACAACTGATTCATATATGTCATGGTTCAGTTTGAAAACAGGTGAAGAAGAAAGAAATTAGTTGCCAAATGGTTAAATATTTTTGTTTCCTTTCTGATATGTATTTCAAAGTCAAGCAAAATATTATCATTAAATATTTTACAGAAATAAAAGACATTCCAAAACATACAGTTATCAAAATCTGAATTTTTTACCACAAAACAGGAAAGTTAAAATATAATAATATCCATGTTTGATCCAAGAATCTTGACTCGTTTTAAACAAATCATACTGTGATTTTTTCTTTTTTTTGGTATGGTTTTCCTCACAAGAGCTTATTAATTGAGAGACAAGAAAAGAATTAAAACATGGGTGTTCAAGACAGGTAATTGCTCCACGTGAATTCTGTCTTTGTGTTTTGGAGACACTGAGATTTGCCAGAAGCTTTCAAAAGACAGGTCATAAAAACAGAGCCTTTTTTAGTGTAATAAATGCATTCTGTTACTTATATAATTGAACTCTTTTATATTGATTCTTCTTACCTTCCAGCCAGTTACACTATATGTTTTTCCAGCACTTCCTATAGTTACTGTTCTTTCCCACATACCTGGCAACGTAGCTGTATATAAAATAAAATTAATTTGGTACAGGTGCACTCACATATTCCATGTAGTTAGAAAAACTGTAATGCCCCTATCTCAGAGCTATATGTTGCTATAACATTGCAGCATATTAGCCAAGCAATGACAATATTGTAAAATTATAGCAACTGTAACAAATGAGAAAGGATATATGGGCCAGTGCTTTTTGGCATGAAAAGAAGGTAAGGATTAATGAAAGGAGAAGGAAGAGGCAGAAAGTGAGAAGCACAGTTTGTGAAAACTACATCTTAGTTATCCTCAGCTAAAATGCATAATTATTCATATGATATGATCTAAGAAGTTGCTACCTGTTCATCTCAATACAGCATAATTTCTGATGCCTGATAATAGCACCATACACAACATTAACTAGGCACTGCAAGCCATTTTAATAGAATTGTCCAATCCAGTGTCACTAGCTCTCTCAAATATCAAGAAAAAAAAAATTACTAAGACTTCTAACCCGGAACCAAACACCACAAGAATCAGAAAACCAGCAGAGTGAGTAAATAAACTACGTTTTGTTATATAATTTGAACAAGCCTGGCACTGACCAACAATAGCAGCTAGCTAAGGATGTTTGCAAGGAATAAGGGACGCATGGGGGCCTGTCTCTGTATTTCTATCTGGTAGGAGACCAAAATCCTTTGTTTTCTTTCCAAGGAGATGACAGAGCAAAGATGTCTTCCCATAGTTTGCAAATTTTTTTTCTGTATGCTGCTTTAGGGGTGCTCTATTTGGACTCTAACTTAATTCATTTTCAACAGAAACAGATAAATCAAGACACACTGAAGTTTGAGACGCAGTTAGACAAGGTCATACCACTACTGCAATTGCAGTGGTCAACAATGTCCAGCTCCACCTCATTTGTACACTAGAACCATTACCAATGAATCTGTCAATTGTTAAATCCCCTCTCTAGGGAGGCCAATGAACAAAGATTTTCCAAATAAAACCACTGAATTTCATAAGGAAGTTTTTGCAGCAATTATCTGCATTGGACATGGTATAAGTCTTTGCAGTTATTTGAAAACATGTGTTGTAATTTTTTGTGAGCACACTTGCCAAGAAGAGAAACAAAACAGCAGGAAAGAAGTTCATATTCCTATTAGCCCACCCATATTCATTCAACTGCTCTGTGATCTTGAAAACAAAAAGGCAGTTTCAACAGATGCCTCTTTTAGCTAGCTAGGTCAAGAGCACAGATCACTTCCTAAAGGCAACCAAACTAGGTCTCACAGATTGCAAAAAGAATTGAATTTCAAAGCTAATGCCCTCTAGTGAGACTGTTTTGCCACATAGTCATAGGAATTCAACCTTGGAGATGGAATGTAACAGCATTTCAAACAATAGCAGCAGCAGCAAAAGGGCACAGGGGAAGAAGCAGCTCCATTGCTTTTACAAGCAGCAAGTTCTAAATAGAGAGGGAAATTCCTCCATGCCATATGGCAACATCATTATACGACACCATAACCAAGTCTGACTACAGTTTAAGAACTAACGAAGTGCAAGCTAACACATATAATAAGTCTGTTACCTGGGATGGCACTCAGCTTAAGAGGCTTGTTCAGAATCCTCAGTTATGAGACACAATCTCTAAAACTGCCAGTGCACCCTAATCATTACTTAGAGGAGGTCCACAGTTTTACGGAAGTCAGATAATGATGAGAAACATGATGAAGTGCTCTGCACTACAGAAAACTGCTTCAGTGACAGCAAAAAGACTGTACTAATTTTATGATCTGTGGCTAGCAACCCCTGTTAAATTTTATTAAGGAACCACCATCAGACCCTGTAAATTGATGCAATATCCATCTTGCATCTCTCACAAAAACGTGTCACTGCATTTGATGGAATATGTAGAGGTTAATACGGAAAACCAAGAGGTTTTAAATAGTGAAATAACATTCATTTTTTCTTGTATTATCTTTTGTAGACTTAAAAAAACCTAAGAAACTTAAGTTAGAGACAAGATCTGTTCTTTTTATTACTGAAATAATATTATTGTTTACAGTGTTACCCTGAAGGTTTTATAGTCATTTTAACACTAAAGTTAAAGATGCTATCATGGGATCTGTTAGAGAATATGTATGTAAACCTAGCTGGCTAATTGTCCAGGTTTTAACTTGCATTATCATTACACGGGATTTTTACATTTTATGCTAAACTACAGAATGCCTTTTGTTCAACTGGAAATGTTTTCGTTTGAAGTACTAAAATTACAATACTGATACTAACAATAGAATTACTGTGTCTTAATAATTCACCACCTGTCCACTAAGCCAAAGTGTAACTGACAACATGAGTGTTCAGATCTGCTGCCATTGCCAAGGAAAATGTATTACCTTACACCACCCACAGAGATTTTGGTTCTGAGGACAGCTATTTGCATGAACCACCTGCTAAGCCCATGAAGAAAGCTTAAATTTAACTCATTTTACTTTGCAACTGGGACACAATAAGCCACACATGATCACTTACTGTGGCAACTTGTTAGGATGCACTGACTCAGATTACTATCGCATGAACGTACCCAAAACGTTCCCCTTCTTCCATGTCTGAAGGTCTTCGAGAAGGTATCACTATCAAGGCACCACAACAGCCATGAAATGAGGCCACTTTCAAAACAGACTCATATTCTATGCATGGCCAATACAATCAATGTATTGCAGCTGTATGATCAGCAACTGTGTGGCTCAGCTAATAAGTATTGCAAGGTCATTTAGATATAATTTCCTTTTTATTACTTATAAGATTCAGTTTTTAGAATGATCCAGCCCCCACTAATGGAATGTTGCCTTTATCGTCACTCTACAGATATGGTATTGAAGCAAAACAGCAAAGTTATTCAGCATTCAACCAGTGGTAAAGCCAGGAAAAAACTAAGCTTTTTCATGTCTAAGTTATATTTATGTCTCTTGATTTCATTGTTAAATCTCAACTAGATGTCTCTATGCACACAAATGAAATGTGCCTTCATTGTGACAGTAAGTACATCATAACAGATAGTTCATGCAAGATGCTACTATCAGAAAGAAAACGTCTATACATATAAGAAGGAAGTTTGGGACTTTAGCCAGCTCAAATACATCAGCAGATCCAAACCAAGACCACCACACTAGACACTTTTACATAAATGCTTAGCTGTAGCATTATAGGACTGGGGAAGGAGTTCACTAACCTGCACTAGATTCACTTGTTCTAAGACAGTGGGAGTGATTCCACTAACTTCAGTGAAACTTGAATCAAGAAGTAAAACAAGAGAGACAGGGACATAAGATCATATTTAGTTTTCTGGTTTGTTCTTGCAATGGTGCTTTACCCCATATCAATACTGCCTGAAGACTTTAGCATGCTTTCACACTGCCCATGCAGCGACTTACTGCATTGAATTCAATGTCCGTTATTTAAAACTGTCACTGCACTTTGTAGAGTCAGTGTTCAGGCCCTATCTCTGCACTAACCTTTCTACTTTTTTCTTTCTTTTTATAAACAGTGGAGTGAAAATAATTGTGTTCCTCATTATGCATTTCCCTCATTGATTATCTCTACAATGCTTTGAGAAGGAAGTTTTAATCCCTGTTTCTTCTACTAGTTCTTCAGCAAAGCATAGTCCAATACACATACATGGTATGTCATGGCCAACAAAGTAACTGAATAAGGATGGGATATTCAGATGATCATAACTGATTTATGAGCATCAGTCCCGCTGCTTTCTATAGATATCTGCTCCAAAGTCACTTAAGAGCTTTTGGAAATTCTATTTGGATATTATTCCTTAAAATATTTTTCAGAAAAGGGAGGAGCTCTCCTCTTACTAGTCTAAACATTGTAAAAGAGTCAAAGCTTGAAGTTTGAGCTCCTTCCAGCAACCATTGTCTCCAAGAGGCACATTTACAACATCATTCTACAACCATTTCTAAGATGCCACAAAAAATCAGTACCTATTTTAATGTGTTTATTCCCTTTATACACCAGCCATTCATACACCTCATCGCTGATGCACAGAGTATCATGTTTAATACAGAGATCAGCTATGACCTGGAGCTCTTCTCTGGTAAACACCTGGGATACAAGAAAGTAAGGGACAATGCATTAATCATAGCATTTAAGGCTTACTCTGAAATCATAGCAGCGTTAAAGCAGGACTCTTACCTTGCCTATAGGGTTGTGCGGGGTATTCAGAATAATCGCTTTTGTTTTGGAATTAAATTTATTCGCAAGTTCATCAGGATCTAAGACCCAATCAGCACTAGATGCAGAGTTTCCATTATTTTTCTAAAAAAAACCAATAAATTTATGCATTACTTGAATACGACATGTTACAGCCTAAGCAGAGATGCCCAACTTACCACTCTCAGACACTTTCATAACCATACCTGACAACCTATCCAATCTGTCTTGCTCTCCTGGGAGAAGACACTTCTAGGAACAGGCAGGGAAGCTAAGCGCTAGGTAAATTATTATGACAGTGGCTGTCCTCTCCTCGAACCTACGAACTGGTTTCCAGAATCTGGTTACACACATGCTGATTATAACAGTGTGTAATGCAGGAAGTCCAGCCACATGACTGGAGAGTTTATGGCCTTCCCAGACACTGGAACAAGTATGTCCATGCTTGGCTGGAAAGATTGATTACCACTGCAGAGATTCAAGGTCTTTTCTTCCTCCTTGTCTATAAGAAAATGGCCAAACAGTTAAAAATCTGCATCACTGAGGCTCTGGAGTTGCTGTGGTATTACTCAGGGACAACAGAAGTTTGGGCTAGTTGCTGCAGACAACAAAGAGCATGGCCACACTAACTTTCTGACACCTGCGCATTACCGGGAGAGAGCCAGACCAAAAACAAGAGTGTGAAACAGAAAATACTTGAAAGAACCCCGTCATTCAAAACATCCCTAGAAGGAGGGCACTCAGAGGAACAGTCTCACCTACTCCCATCGCAGTCCTGGAGGTTTTGTCACTCCGTATTGTTCTAATGTCACAGTGTTCGTGCAACAGCCCTGCCTAACGAGCCCCTCAGCCCTTCCCACGCAAGGCTGCCAGTCACCCGAGGTGATGGTAACAGGATCAACGCTTTGCATTCAGAACAATCCTTGCAAGCTGCCAGCATAATGCCAGCAGTACCAATTTGAAAATTAACCCATACCAAAATTATTCATTTTCAACAATAAAGGAAACAGTAATTCTAGTATGTATAGCAATATGTCTACTGCATGATCACTCTATTTAGTAAGCGGATTTTGGAAAAGAAATTATATTCTGTCATTGTAGGAGTTGCTGAAGGGATCAGAAACCAAATTTTTGAATTTTCTGCAGATACTGAAATTGCAGATATGTGATCCTCCTTCCCTTATTTGCACCAAAAACATTTTCTGATGACACTCAAAAAAGGAATTTTGATCAGCTTTCAGAATGCACCAATTAAAGTAAATGAGAAACATTATCTCACCTTTTCCAACACTAATAAAATATTCTATCTGCTCTGGATTATTATTGTCTCAGACTTACACTATAGCGATTTATCTCATTTTTATATAATTGGCTATTATGAAAAACTATACAGAAAGTATCGTCTAGAAGGTTTTCAAACTGCATTGAGTATGGATGAGAAACTTTATATGATAAATAATTTTTAAAAAGCTACTCACATATCTCAGTGGGATAAAAACAGGCTTTGCACCCGCCATCTTTACCATTGGTTCATAGCAGTCATAAAATGGCTCTATTATTATTACCTGAAATTACAATCATTAGTATCAGAAAGAGAGAATTTACTGTGCATGATATCATTGTATTTTCAGATTTACTTTTGTGGTATAACATGATAACTTTTCTGGCACTCCATCCTGATCTAACATTGCAGAATGTTCCCCCTTTTAGAACATCATATAACAATACCCTCAGTCTAAGTATGATAAGCACTAATCATTTTTGACAACACACACAGGCTGTTCTTCTATAGTTACAACTATTAAGATATAATATTAGGAATGTTTGGGTCCTGCACACAGATTTGAAACTACAAGGCAAAGATGGGAGATAGCAACAGCAAATTGCTTTACCACAGCATAGCTGCCCTAATTCTGTCCATGAAATTCCAGGATTCCCAAGCATCTAGGAATCTCAGAAGAATGGCTTAAGTCCTCAGATTTTATCAGAGGAAAATTTCCAGGTAAAAAATGAGGATCAATTCAAGAAAAATTGTATAGAGGCTAGATAATAGGAAAGCAAACAAACAAAACCAACAAAAAACCAAAGGCTAATAGCAGACAACTGTAATACAAAAAAGAGAAGTGAGTATCAGAACAACAGAAAAGGAAGAAAAGATACAGATGAGAATACATTATACAAGCGAAACCAACAACACACTGAAAACAAAATGCATGACAACACAAAAAGTTCTTGTCCACCACAAACAAATATCCCCGCAAAATGACTTCTAATATCATTGCCAAAAGGCAGACATCAGTAACAAAGGGATGAATCATCACAGCTAGTACAGTAAATTATCAATCCTTTCTTTAAAGGACTTTTCTGCTTTTCTGCTACCATGCAATGGTCCAAAACAGAACTTGATACACAAAGGTTATTCAAACACCAACCATATTTTGCATCACCCTTAGTCTTCTGTTGCAGACAAAAGCCCACAAGTTTTCTCAAATAAGAAATCAGTATTTACTGTGTCACCTAACTGTAATACTGATAAAGAAACTGCTACAGGTACCGTAAGTATGAAAGAAAGGGGTTTGTAATTTGGTGAATGATAGCAAGACATCCAAAGGATAGTCTCCTGATCACAGCTTCTGAAACTGTAAGTCAGATGTGCAACTGTAACAAATCAAACTAATGGAGATCAGAAAGAAGCCCCAACATTAACTTATATTTTAAAGTGGACAAATAAAAGAAGGCCCAACATTAATTTCTATTTTAAAGTGAACAAATAAAAAATAGGCAAATTCTCATTTCAGTGAGTATGCATTAATATTTCAAATAAAAACTTACTTCATCTCCCTCTTCAATTAATGCCTGTACTGTACTAAAGAGAGATCCATAAGCTCCCACGGTCACCAGGATATCTGTGAGAGGATCAATGTTTCTTCTACAAACTCTCTCGTACACTTGAGACAAGGCTTTCACCAGCGGTGGATGTCCCTGGTCAAAGCAAACAAATGCAACTGATTAGTGTGTTCCTGACAATGTACAAAGCCTGCGTTTGGGGTTTTTTCCACATATATCAAAATAATACATTTTGAAATAAAAAATATGAGATAAGCCCTAAGTGTTAATGGCTGTAACAGGTAGCATGGTTTAAAGTTTTTGCATATTAGGGAAGAAAAGTTATTTCAATTTATTCATATCTACTAGGAAATTATTTTTGTATATCTGATGCTTTTTAATGTCTATCTTATTATCACATCTCAGGATAGCTCCAGGTAGCCTATAGGAGCACTAAGACAAGAGACAGAAGGAGAGAAGGGAATACTCTGACACTAATTCATCCTCACCCACTTTCCCACCTGCCCATATTTCCATCTGAAGCTCCTTCTGTTTCTTTCCTTATCTTTCAACTAAAAATTATTTCGTGCAAAGGAAATATTTTTATTCTGTTTATATACTGCTGATAAACAGCACTTGTAATCAGAATGATGATTCAGATAATCATACCCCAAATCTTAGAGCACCATTCACCATTTGTGTCCCCTACAGGGACATGGCAGTTAACATACTCTTCTCAAAACATGGAAAGAACAAGAAAACAAGCATGCAACAAAGATCATATACAATATGGAAATAAGAAGGCACAATTCTGTTTACTGAGGAAGACTACAGGTTTCCTGCTGTGAAAATCTTTTTTCTTTTTGGATACTTGGTAGAAATAGAAAACAGCTCATGAGAAAATGCAGCTATATAACAAAAATCCTTCTCTAAAATATTGAGCACTGTACCTCTACACACAAGGCATAAAATCATGAACACTTCTGTAAACAAGAAAATTACCACAAATTAAGGCTTACAAGTCATTGTTGATTCAAATGACAACCATTTCTTGCCACAAATGTGTCAGCTACACAGGAATGCTGCAGCACCCAAGTCACGTTAGGTCACTCTACAAGCCACAGCCCTACAGTCAATGAGAGGTCCAAGTGCCACAGAGAGCTGAGACAATGTCTCAATTATCAGATGGATGTGCATCCTTCATACTCATCCTGCCCATATTTGCTACCACAAATATCTGTGCTCAAAAAACTTACAAGTGTAGAAGTTTGTAGAGGAAGTGCAAAGGCTGAAAATTGGAATATTGGTAAAAATTCCTCTTTAATTACTATCTACAGTATAATATATCTGCAAACATTCATAGTTATCACGGGAATTATCAAATTATTTGGAAATAAAGAACAAAGTGAAAAAACTAAATACTGAATAATTGCATGCAATGGAAAAAAATATATTTATGCTTTATTTGCAAAGTATTTTAGAAAATCAGCCTGTGAACATTTGCCAGAAGGTAGGCTGTAGCCCATTCTCTCTGTAGTCTTTCCCCCTGTGCCAAGGCTCCTCCCCAACCTTGTCTGCCTGGTGAGCAATGACGTCTGAGGCGCCTTATTGTGGCTGATGAACACACTAATGCTGAGCCCAGAAGTTCACTAAATCCCACCCATCTTTTGCATGTGTCTGCCACTTAAAAAATTGCTTTATACTTTCAAGTTATACATATATATATATATTCTACTTGCAGAGACTGCACACAACTAAAGGTGATTGACAAAGTGACCCAAAGAAGGATGGTAATGAGTCTACATTCACTGGGTTTTGTTTTGTTGTTTTCATTTTTTGTCCTTGTCAGGGCCCTGACTGCCCTAATGGCCCTGACCAGCCACACGTGGGGCTGCTACCCAGAGCTGTGCCCCTGGTGCAGGAGCTCCATTTAAATGCTATGCAGTAGGGTTGCTGGTCTGCAATTCAGTTACAGCCACACCTGTACCTGGCCACAGACCCTGTTGATCCCAGCCTCTACCTGTAGACTGATTCTGTGGCTTGACCTTAGACCTGCCTTGTCACTCTGGACCTGCCCAGTGATCAGTGGGTTATGTCTAACCATGGTTAGCATTGCCGGGCCAAACCTGTGGATTGACTTCCTGGCTTGACCTCAAGCCCACCTCACCACCGCAAGCTTGCCTGGTGATCTGGGCTGACTTCAGCCACCATCTCTGGGCCTGCCTTGCTCAGGTGCTGTGAGAATGGGCCCTGGCTGGTGAGGCCTCTGCCCTGCTTGCTGTGATGGCTCCTGCTTTAGGGAGCTGCTGGCCACTGCTGCTTCCCGTCAGTTCTAATGCATGCAGATTCTCAGGGAACAGGCAAAAAGTTACACTGGAATATATACACAATGATGCCACAACTACCAAAGCAACTGCTGGCCTACCAGTCTATACAATGTTTTTCTATCACTGTTGCATAATATGGTCATCTAGAAAAATACTTGACTCCTTAGGGTCTTGTAGCAATCCTGGCACATGATTCTTAGTTGGGCAATATGGTTTATCTTTACCACAAAATATAAGAAAGAGAAACCAAACAAGGAAGTGGTCTTGCTAAAACAGTAATAGTCCACTTGAATATCCTGCCTTGGACAATAATAAATGCCACACACTCATACCCAGCTCAAGACATAAACTCTACAAGTGAACTTACAGAATGGGTAGTAACTATCTTCCAGGGGCAAAAACTCTACTGTTTTCATCACTTCCTAATCTCCACTAAAATCTACTAAATGTTATGGGTAAATCTTTTCTTGATCCTAGAGGCGCTGTCTCAACTGGTATCATTCTACCATTATCCTATCTGATTCACAGTTATACTGACCAAAATCAGATGTAAATGTATAATTTACATTCTTTAAACTGTGAATTGACTCTTCAAAGATAATCCATCCCTCAGGTGCTCTAACATTTTGCTCTTGCTGAAAGATTCTGCCTTGCAGAAGCCTATACAGAGGACATTTGTTAGTAACAGATAAGGCTACTAGATCAACTTAATTTGGAACACAACAGTATGACCTACAGATAAAACTAATTTAAAGCAAAGTCAGGGGTTTTTTCCCTGTGGCATGTTCTCCACTAAAGTTGGGTCCTCAAGTTCCACAGTACTTACAAAGCCTCGTGTGTACTGGTTCAGTCTGTCGACTGCCGCTGCCTTTGCCAGCTCTTCTTTAACATAGCTGGGAGGGGAGATATCAGGAAGACCTTGACCAAGATTAACAATTGAGGGATCTGCTGCCACCTTTGTAAATTCAACCCTAAAGGGGAAAAAATCTTAAAGTTAACATACCATATAAAATAATCTTTTCCTTCATTAGCATGAAAAGGCAAAAAAAGTTTTTCATTTTGCCAAATTCACAGCAGTGGAAACAGGTTTAAGCAGGGTGCTCACATGGAGAGGTGGGGGCTGGGACAATGGTAACCAACCACAGGAGCCAGAGGGAACTCAAATAAAGGTTGACTTTCTGCGCCCACAGAGTAACTTTTATGCCAGCAGAACTGTGCTCAGATGTGCACACACACAAACACACAGTAACTCTGGATATGGGCAGAAATGGACACTATGCTTTTTGCAAAATGAAGTAGATCTAATTAGAATGGCATAATTAATAATTTAAAGGGTAGACTCTGTCACGTGAAGGTGTCATTTAAACTATCCTGTCACCTCAAAGTACTTCTTTTTTAATTTATTTTAGGTAACAGACTGTTTCAGGCTGTTCATTAACTGTTCCTAGTAGCCTGCCAGATTCAAATGTTATGATTCTTGAACGATTTTTTTCCCTCCCTTCAGAGCTTTGCATTTTACCCTTTCCTCACTACTCAAATGTTATCAAGATTTTTAAAAATTACCACCAAACAAACTAAAAACACCCCACATAGCATCACAGTTCTGTCAAAAATTAATACAAATTTCTAAAAATTAGTTTGAGGTTGGATGACCAAAACACCTTGTGTATATATACACACACACATATATGCATACAAGTAATGTAAGTCCAAAATAGTGTTTTCACCAACTAACAAAATCCCATGTTTACCAGTGATGGCAGTATTGCTTTGAGACCAATTTAATACCTAGAAAAAAGTATGTTAAAAAGCTAAATTATAAAGACAAGCATAATGGCTTTAAAAATAATCTGACTTATTTGGTAAACACAAATCAAGTGTAATTGAAATACATTACTCAACAAAATTAACATTTAAATTTGAAAGTCAGCTATACTACCATGCCCAAGAGTTATACTTGTCTTTCGTGATTTAATAGATGAAGATAAGCCCAAGCCTAATATTTAAAACTCAAGAATAAGAATTAGTTCACACCTTTTTACAGAATTTCGTTCGTTGCTTCTAAGCAGATGCCAAATATATTTCAGCAGAGATAGCAAGTGCTACGTACCTTCTTATTAGCAATAATTATCAATTTGGAAAGAAAATATATCAGCCAAAGATATTTTCTGAAATGTACAGATATTTTCTTACTTACCACACATTGCTATCAAGGCCTTCAATTCGTCTTGTGTTTTTGTGTCTGAAGGCCATTGTCTGCAAGATCAAAATACACAGACAGAAGGGTTTTGTTAAGAAAGACAAAGTACTATATTGTTGGATTCTGCATGACAAACCCTCCTTCATGCTTTCTCAAATATACCATTGCCAGCTGAATTCAGCAGTTACACAAAATTATAGACATGTTCTTTCATTAAAGCTTCTATAATAGCTTGAATTCAGACTAACAAGAAAATACACAAAAATGTTCTAAATTCTCATTCATCATTATCTAAAGCCACTGAACTTTCAGCAAGGATGGAGCAGGGGCATAATTTAGCTCAATAGCTTTAAAAGATGACCTAAAAAGAAAAAAAAATAGGGTACATACATTCTTTTTCTTTTCTATGATACACTAACAACTTGAAGACTGTGTTATTTCTAGCCCAATTCCTGCTCAATCCAGTTGGGAAAGCAGGCATTTTCTATGTAATTTTGTTAAATTGATGGGTGAGAGGAAAATAGCAAAGACATTTCTTATTTTCATTCAGACTTTTAAAACTTGAAGTATTTACTTACAACACAGCAAAACCACATTAAAACACATTTTTGCTGTGTATTCAGACCTTCAGTTAAGGTATTGGAAAACTGCATTAGAATAGACTTTCAATGAGTACTCTCTGTAAAGGCAGAGAAAAACTTATTGATAGTTGTGGTATTTTTAAGCTAAAAAGAGAAAAGAAAGTTAGGAACAAAACCAGATTTACTTCTATGTGCAAACAAACAAAATTGCAAGTCCATTTGTATCTTTGTAAACCAACTTGATACTGGAAAAAGATTTCATAGCAATTACATAGTCCCTCAGTAGTCCAGATACTCCTGTTTCTTTGAGTAGACAAGCAATTTTAGTGACTTTTACCACTGCTAGCTATTGTTATTGTCTGAAAGATTCAAAAACCATACTTTAGCTACCATACTCTGAGAAGAAAATGTCTGCATTACCATTACACTCCAAGTTTCAACTTTGAATCAATAGGAATGGCTCACAGTAGAAATATTATGCAGGCACATGTTTGCAC
Organism: Grus americana; assembly: GCF_028858705.1. Lineage (NCBI taxonomy): Eukaryota > Metazoa > Chordata > Aves > Gruiformes > Gruidae > Grus > Grus americana. The sequence goes on along the minus strand of NC_072859.1, from coordinate 18,691,939 downwards.
TCAACCTCTTTACAGTAATGAAGCTACCATATACATGATGATTTGAACAATGGAAAGCTTTAAAATTAAACAGATACTTCTCTGCTCATATGTCTTCTCTACAGATCTGATTCTGACCTCATCTATGAGACACAAAAACCAGAGGAATCAAGCACAGGACACCTTTTATTTGTCCTCAGGAAGAAAACCATTAAGATAACTAGACAGGTGAAGTTGTACTTCTTGACACAGAACATACACCATAGTTAAGAAAGAGTTCTACCTAGGTAATGTGTACTGCATCTATTTAAAAACACACATATAATTTAAAATATGAATTCACTTTTACAGTGTACGTCTTGGTAAACACGATTAATATTTGGCTGTACTGTATAAATACAAATAACACAGGTCCTACTTAAACTGAGCCCCCCACACACATCTTTTTTCACATGCTAGACTACTTCTTGTACTACAAGGAATAAGAAGTCTCACCTCGCATCTTTCCAGTTAATAATGAGAATTCTGTATACTGCCATGGGTACATTTGTTCCATTGACCAGCTCTTCTTGAAATTGTTTCAGTTTGCTAAAAGCTAAAGGTTTATCAACTGCAGGACTTGTATAATGAACTATAATGTAGATCTTAACTGCATTAAGAAACCTTCCCTAGCTAAAGATGTATTGACAAGTAAAAGAAGCCTTCACTTTCTAGATTTTATACTATTTTAAGTTTAAATATTTAATGATTTAAGTCTTCCTATTTATTTTTTTCTTGTGCCTTGAAACTAGTTTTAAAATAGAATAGCTGGACCTGCATTAGTTTTCAGGTTTTCACAGATTCAGCTTACAGTGGGGCTCAGGTCCACCTTATTACTTTGAGAAAGCCAACCAATTAGCTGACATTTTTAAATGATACCTTAAGTAGCATTCTTTCTTCCAGAAGGTCATGGGAATTCTTAAGAGTCTTTTTTGGTTTAGCCCAGTTATGTCATCCCTTGATAATCTTCAAGCCATTTGTAGGTGCAGGGCTAGGATTTCCATGAGTTTAAGATTGGTATTAAGCAGGAAAGGTATGTCCTCATCAAGCTCTAACTCTGACCTCCTGCCTTCCCTAATACTTTCTATCAGGAAAAGCACCTGAAAGTCAGGTGCTGCTCATATTTATCTTTCTTACTAATACAAATAAACTTGTGATTAAATTGAACAGCAATATATTTAATAACAATAGAAGCAAATAGTTTTACATGGTGCATCATTAAATTGTGGAATTAAATGTCAAAAGCTACAACTGAAGCCAAGATCTTAAGAAAATTAAAAAAAAAAAAAGAGAAGAAAAAAACAGGATAAGATTTCAGCACGTTTAGTAAGAATATCCAGCTCCATTAAATAGACTATCAATTCTTAGAGCATATGAAAAACTGACTGAGGCAAAAACTGACCTTCAAAGTGGATTGCATGCTAAAAGAAACTTCTCATACGGGCAAAATATGCTGCAACTGTCCAGTATAATGGTTTGAACATCTATTTTGAAGGATCTGACATGTGCCTTGGTTGACCTACAGCGCTGACTAGATGAACTCCTGTTCTGACCTGGGAACACAATTCACATTCCAGTGTTCTATAAGCAATGCAGAGTGTGACCTCCAACCACCTACCCTGTTGCAAAGCTCTGTTTTCTCTCAACAAAACTGGAAGACTTAAAATGAAGTTACACAATCTTATAAGCAGTTAAGCTGGGAAATTGAGAAGATTCTGTATAAAATCAAGTTTGAGGTATTTATGTGCCCCTTGTTATTGCAGCATCAAGAAGCACCACTACTCTCATTTCATTAAAGGAAATCTGAGCTACAAAGAAATTAATTGAAAGTCTGTGATAAAGCTGGGATTGAACCTGTCTCCTGTATCTCAAGCTCTAGTGCCCTAACAACTAGGTAATCCTTCTGGCCTGATATGTGCTAGATGTGACTTTAAAGACTGAAAAGGATACACAAAGCAATAATTGACAAATTTATTTTGCTAGCGTGGTTAAATATTTGACTGATTCAAATACCTCATTTTGTTCTTTATATTACATGTGTGGATCAATGTAACAAGAAAAAAAGATAACTAATGCGTATATATTGGCAACATTGCAAAATTAGTACATCTCTAAAATATCACACAAAATAGTTTTATAAAGCTGAAAGAAAACTTACTGCAGAGGCCGAAAGTTCTCTGGATCTGGAAAGCAAATCTCTTTGTAGTTGGTATGTTCTAATGCCAAGGCAACAGAAGCTTCGTGAAGCAAAAAGCATGCCCGCATAATAAATAAGTGACCTGAAAAAAACTTACAGATTCCAGGAATGAGTTTCTACACATCACTAAGCAATTTTAAAAGATAAGATCCCCTTCTCTTCCCTTCAGTGATTTTGTTTCATTGAAATAATTTCTAGTAAATTATTACCTTATCACATTTGTAAGCATAGAGGATGAAACTTTTTAACTGACAGGGCTGCAAAATGTTTCTGTATGTCACCTAGAAGGAAGGTTTCCTCTATTTGACAGCACTGATGTTCTTTTCCTTGAATGACAATTAAGACTAAATACAATTCAACGTTCAAAGTCTCTGTTAGAATTGTTGTGAAAATGTGTTTGTGTAATAAAAATTGCTATTTAGAAAAGAAAAAGAGCCAAATTTTTAAAAATGCACACAGCTTTAAAACTGGTCTTCATTTTCAAGTGTTTCAAATCAGGTATTCTGAAACAGATAATTAAGATCACTAGTCACACTGGAGAGGCAGGCCTATGCACTTTATATAACTATACTAAGTTTTGCCACAGTGACTTGGCAAACATCAAATATCTACCATGGCAGACAACAGACACCTAGAAAGAACGTTCTGTGTGGAGCAACAGATCATTCACTGACTAGAGAAAATGTGCCCTGTTAATCAGTAACTATAAAAAAGAAGTAAGAGCTGGTACTTCAGGCAACTACTTCCAGAATGTATTTTTAAATATATATATATATGATGACATTGTCAAAATGACTGTTATGTGTAAGAGAAAAACATGTAACCCATAGACCTATGTCAGAAACACAGTAGCCAGAGCAGTATAATTATTAACTTTGTTTTCCATAGTTTACTCATTAAAGAATAGATAATCCCTGCTTCCCCCCAGACTTTGCTACTTGAAAAGGGGAAGAAAACAAAAAAAGAAAGAAAGAAAAAACTATACTATTTGTATTAGAAACAAAGGAATGCCATTGCCTCTTGAAACAATACCATGCAACCTTGCAGATAGAAGTAGAGAAGGTAATTCAATATCAAAGTAAACCATGATTTTTTCATGAAGAATGGATTTAGTCCAACAAGAAAGTGTGCTTTACACTTTCAATGTAAACTAATAGAAAAGGTCAAGTAGTACTCCCTTTCAAGAATGCCTCATTGAATGAGTTAAGTTTTTAAAGTACGTTGATTTTGCCTTTCTCTTATTCCAGTGCTACAAACTCAGTCTCAGTTCTGAAATTAGGGTCTTACTTGCACAGTACTGAGTTGTAGCTAACTCAATTAGACCCTCAATCATACCCATGTAATCCCATTGCATTTAGCAATCTGCAAGTATACAATCCATTGACACTTCCTTTACAAGAAGAAACACTGGCAATCTCCTCAACTCTGCTGGCCTGAGAACTACCAAAAATAAACAGCAATTAAATCTTTGACACTACTCAGCATACACTCTGAAAGACATAAAAGAAATATATCTGTTTAAGAAGACTTGTAAATACATTTTAAGTTACTTTTAATAACAGCACTTAGTGTATTTGACATAATCTTTGATAATAACTACATGAAATCAAAAAGATTGTGAAGGCCTCTATTTCTCTCCTTGGATATGTTTACAAAAACTACTTATGTAACATACTGATACTATCTTAAAATGTGACTATAACAACAGCACTATTCTCCCAGGATCAGACCAGAGATGGGGTTACTCTTGAGCACACTGCGAACACTTGCAGTAGTTAGCACAGAGGGACAAACATGCATATCTGCCAGTTTCATTTTGTATTGAGGCATGGCAAAATTGAATAAAAAAACTTGCAAACTTTACATGCAAAACTAACTTGCAACTTTTGTAAGGAAAATTATTAAAAGCTGTAAATATTTCTAGCATTAGTGCCATGCTGCACTGAAAGGCAGTGTGGTATTTGGCAAGCCATTATTTGATACAAGGCAATCATACAAAACCACAACATAGCATGAGGAGCAGTAGACCTGTATCACCGTGGCATGGTCAATCTCTGCAAGTACCTGAAGTAAAAACACCTTTAACACCACAGAAATGTAGAAATTGTGAAAACTTTATGAGGAACATACTGGACACAATACTTTGCTGAACAGCTTCAGTAAGGAAAGTCAAGGCACTAGCATGTAACATTCGTCCCGCTACATTTCAATCTTTGTGACACTGTTCCAGGGAATGCTGAAAAGCATTTGTTCAGACTCAAGAGCACTCAGAGACAAGACTACTGGCCACTAAATGGGAAAGCCTCCTATAAAATACTTTTATGACATTTTTTTCTTTCTAAAAATACCTCTTCTCTCTTCGGCAACACTGGATACTTCCATTTAAGCTATTCTAGGAAGTAAAGGCAAAGGCCTCCTTAATATAACCAGATTCTCTCCCATAATGATCGCAAACAAAAGCAAGACCTACTTTTTTTTTTTTCCCCAAACACACACATTCCCACTATAATTGTATATGACGTGCTAATACATATCACAAGCTCAAGAGAATTATTTACTGTTACTTTCAGGATGAGTGCATGTTTAATTATTACCTCTGTATGAGTTTTGGCAATGACCAAGTATGTATAAGACTATGAGACAATGAGATGTTTTATAATGTCCTAAGTTAGTTTTTCCTCATCAAGATAGAAAGTTTCTTCCAGCTCAGGGAAGTTACACAGTGCTAGGCAGCTACAGAGGTACTGCAAACCCTGTTTCAAGTCTCTCAAAAATTTGTAAGGTTCTTCAAACACAGAAAATGCACTGGTCTTTGTTGGGGAATGAAAAGGTATTGATTTTTTCTTTCTTAGTCTTATTAATGTCTCTTTGGAGAAAGGCACTGGCTTTTAGGCCAAGAGTCATGTCTGTTAAGCTCAGAAATTAACAGCTGGAAATATTTCTCATCCCATTCTAATTTTCAGTGTTCTGAAGCATTAATGCTTTAACTCATAGTCAGTCCTCCTGGAATTCAGGCTTGCATACTTGTTGACTAAACAGGAAGAAGAACACATTAGGGAAAAAATGGTAACGAATGACTACTCCTGCAGCTTCCTATTTTTTTAGGGGAGTGAGAAGCAAGGAAGGCTACCAGAAAGGTCAACACAGTACATGTTTTTTAGTGAGGCTGGGAGGAAGACACATTCTGGTTGCTAATCTGGTTTAAACTCAGATTTGGTGATTTAAACTAGACCAGAAGATATAGTTAGACTTTGTCATGGGAACTTTATGAATATATCTGTAGACTAACAATCATTTAGCTCATGTGGTACTCTATAATCACTCCAGCACAGATTCAACCTCTGAGTTACAGGCTCTTCTGCTCCCTTCGCAACAGCTGCCCAGCCTTCTGGTCATACAATACCCTGACCTCGGATGCTGCTGCACCACCAGGACATTTTATGAAAAGTTACATGTTTGTAAGGAATTGATTTTTTTCAGTTTGAAACTAAAGGCCAAATGCTGGTGCCCCTTTGTTTTTGAGCTTCAGTTATACCACCTCTCTAAAAACAATGCTTTTGAGCTTGAAAGACTTACAGTAAGACCCCTTAAACTGTTGCAGTTTTTCCATGTAACAAGCAGTCCCCTTTTACTGTGCAGTCTCAGCAACAAACATGTTACTAGAAACCCTGCAAGCCCATCAGCCACCAGAATAATGTAAATATAATCCCTGTTATATTTGTGTTGTGTTTAATATTTGTTGGATATGCAAACCTGGAAAATGTTATATCTCAGCCAAACTTTGTAAAGCCTCTGAAAGACTGTCTCTTTGTACGGATCTATAGGATGAAAGCTTCAGGGAAAGAAAAGATGCCATCTTACCAAGGTCTCTCCAAAACTTCTTTTTCTACCATCTAAAAGTAATAAATGACACGTCAAGCCAAGAGAACTGTTGCTAAAATTGCTGGACTCAGGGAAGCTGGGTGTTCTTATTAAGGGCACTGAACTTAAAACTGCTGTATGTGAAGGATTTGCCATAGTAGCCAACATTTTGTCATTTCTTCTTTCATAATCTACGTAGAACAAAGAAAACTGAGGATGGACAAATAAATTTTACAATATGGAATGAGGAGAGGGATTAGGTTGTGGAGCTTTTTCTTACTTTTTTCCTCTCATATAGCAGGTTTGCCTTTGCCACTTTACACTGCACTTTTACTTTCAGTGACGCCCTCCACCCACCCACATTTTCACCCTGAAGCACTCCGCACTTGCAGCACAAAGTCTGAAAGGCCAGAAACTGCCAGGCACTGACAAAACCCCCGCCCTCACCGACAGCCCCATGTTCAGCAAAGAGGAGGGAGACGGCGGGCCGCAGGCCGCTCCACCCCATTACCGCTCCGCATTCCCCGGGTGCGCGGCACTGGCTCCCGGCCGCTCTGAGGGCCAAGAACCGCGGCCACCCCCAGCTCGGGCTGGGTGCCGGCGAAGCCCTGCCCGCACCGAAGCCGCTTCCCCCACAGGCCCTCGGCGGAGACAGACCCTGAGGGCGCAGCCTCCACCCCCTGCCCGCGCCACCACAACTCACCGCCCGGGCGCCGCCTCCACCGGCCGTCCCGTCCCGCCCGCGAAGGGAGGCGCGGAGCCCCCAGGGCGGAGCTAGGCGCCCGCCTGCCCCGCCACCGCCCTAGAGGGGCGGGGGGCGCCCGTCTCCCCGCCGCCCGTGGGCGCTCCCTCACGGCGCCTCAGGGGAAGGGGAGGGCGATTCCTGAGGGAAATAGCGGCCCCAGGGGCAGAGATGGCCCTTTCGTCATCGCTGGCCCGGGGCAGGGCACCGACTGGGCAGCGAGCGGCCGAAAAAGGTGTAAAGCTGCGTGGCCCGAGATAGGTGAAGTCCGGCCCCGTATCTGGAGCAGGAGGGAGGGCGGGCGGGAGCAGGCTGTCCGTGGTGGGTTTCCCGCGGGCACCTCCTCGCAGGTGCCCCAGAGCCGCCGGGGGAGTGAAGAGCGATGGCATCTATGGGCACGGCCTGGAAAATGCGGCGGGAAGGCAGCGCGCCCTGCCACGGCCTGTCGGTCCTCACTCCTGAGGGAGAGGCGATCCGCCAAAGCACGACGTTAGTCGTTGTACCCAGGCAGGCGGCTGAGGTGGCGCTGCCCAAAGGTCTCACGAGTACGCGGTCTGCTCACAAAGTAAGGCACAGCCACTTGGCTAAACATTTTAGAAATGCCTCCTGATTTCTAAGTTCTGGTGGATTTTTTGTCAGAACCTGGATTATGATTTTTCGCATCACTTCATGCTCGAATACTTGATATGTAGCTAGACGCACGCATATATGTAGCATCTCTGGAGCAACATAAAAATTGGCACTCAGGGTAAATTGGGCTAACTAGTTACCTTCAGTCTTTCTTTCTGGAAGGAATGAAGCGTCAAAATTGTTAACAATCATCCCATACCTAAGTTAACCCCTTATCAGGAAAAGAATGGGGTTTTCCAGATTTCTTAAGGTATTCCACAAAGTCGCAGGATTTGCATTTCTAAGGTTCTGTTCACAACCAGGACAAACAGAGACTTACTCCATTCATAAATTAAGAAATTCCCTTTAATCAACACCTCATCATCACTAAATTTGATTATTCAGTTAGAAAAACATATTTATATTTGATGTGTCTTTGCAACCTATTTTTGCTGGTTCTGTAAATCTTTACAAAACCAGTTTGCCTTAATATCAACATCACTGTACTGAGCTTTAAGAAAGAGAAAGGTCGTACAACTCCAATTGATTTTGTATGCTAACTAACATTGTGATCTTAACATCCAGTATCTCAGACCACCGAAGAGCTGAAAGCACCTCACAAATCAGTTTTTTACAGAGGCCTGGCATGACATTATGTGTCAAATACATTTCTTGTTCTAAAATGTCCAGTAATACAGATAAATATTTTAAAAAAAAAAACCTGTACAGGACAATAAGAGAACACTTTCTATAGCAAGTCTTCATTTTTTTTTTAATGTTGATGCTAGAAAGAGGTCTAGTGTGTCAATAATAATCACAGAGACATGGATTAGAAGGCAGAATGCAGATATTATCAAATGCAATCAATCGATCGATCGATCTACTACTTGGATATCATTACTGTATGTGTTGTCATCATGGTTTAATCTGGCAGGCAGCTAAAACAACCACAAAGTGGTTCGCTCACTCCACGCCCCTGTCCAATGGGATGGGGGAGAGAATTGAAAAGAGGAAAAAAAAAGGTAAAACTTGTAGGTTGAGATAAAGACAGTTTCATAGGACAGAAAAGGAAAACAATAATAATAATGATAAAAGAATATACAAAACAAGTGAGGCACAGCACAATCGCTCACCACCCAAAGCTGATACTCAGCTAGTTCTTGAGCTGAACTGCCTCCCAGCTCACCCCCCAGTTATATTCGGAACATGACGTCATATGGTATGGAATATCCCTTTGGCCAGTTTGGTCAGCTGCCTTGGCCATGTCCCCTCCCAGCTTCTTGTGTGCCCCCGCCTTCTTGTTGGTGGGGCAGTATAACAACCCTAAAAGTCCTTGACTGCTTGGCAACAACTAAAACATCAGTGTGTTTTCAACATTATTCTCATCCTAAATCCAAACCACAGCACTATACCAGCTACTAGAAAGAAAATTAACTATCTCAGCCAAAAGCAGGACAGTTGTGTTATATATGTAATTATTATAGATATTCATATAAAATGAAAGAGTGAAAGCTGATTGAAGAGAACCAGTGTCAGAGAATGAACTAGAACACCTCTACTTGGATATAGAAATACTCTGATAAAAACAGAACAAAATGGCAAAATTAAGATATGAGTCGCACCTATTATTTTTGATCCTAAATAAGACCCACAAAGAATTTAACACTTTGTTCCTTTTTTCTGTCATACTTCTTGAGAATTCTTGTCTTCTCAAACGCTGTGCTCCTGCTCGCAGAGAGGACATCTCCAAGCATCCACCGGAGGGCAGCAGATCCCAAACCTTGCCATGTCACACGGTGGTTCAGAAAGGTAAAAAAAAGAAACTTCAGCTTTCCGTTGGCCGTTCGTCACATTGATACCCATATTTTTCACAGAATATCGTGTACAAAGCAGACATGGGGAAATCCATCCGGGCTTCTGCACGACACCACTACTCTAGGTCCGTGATGCAGATAGCTTAAGGAATGTGGTTAAGATACTGCTGATTCATCCTTAGCTGATGAAACAAGCACTGTTTGAGTCATTACGCTGTTAAGTGATGCTCAGTTTTTACCAGATCATCTGAGATAGTGAAGCATAAAGGCGGTTTTAAAGTCTTGTCTGCCCCAATTGGCTCTGACATTTCATCTCTTGCAAGACACCTGACTATGTGGCTGCTGTTGGTAAAACAGAATCTTATGAGCACAAGAGCTGATAGGATCCACTGCAGCTTGACTAACATGGCAAAGGCAATATTGTCTGCTCTTTTAGTTACAATTCTATAGCATCTGGTGCAACATTTTTGGTCTAAATCTCACCTGAAGTAATAGGAAAAACATATAAGAGGTCCAACTTAGGCAACAATCGAAGTCTGCTGTAGTGATGGACCACTATGAAAATTCTAGTTGCTACCTATGCTCAGTAGCATTTTTTTTTTAGTTCCTCCCCCAAAATTGACAATTTAATTTCTTTAACTGAACGGCATTTTGTGCTTTAAGCAGGAAAGGCTCACTTTGTGTATCAGTCAGAAGGTCATCAAGGAGGCCTGTCTCAACAGTGTTAGAGAAACCAATTGAACAGTTCAGCCTTGCCACACTTTCAGCAGAGTGAAGGGCCAAAACTTCTGTTTCAAAGATTGCTAGCTTAAAAGGATTTTCCAAGTTCTGGCACAGCAAGGAAAACAGGAACACTGACATCTGAGCCTAATGATTAAATACATTAAGTGAAGTCTTTTGAATTCAGCATTCAACAGTTTTCATAAAATTAAATCGGTCCTGAATCCCAGGACTCAGCTAAAGTAATAAATTTAGGTATGGTGAGGTATTTGCTTTTTCAAATTTATCTTTCATACTTACAAGTAATATTTATTTCCATATTTTAAATCAGTAATTTTCCAAGCACCTGCATTAAACTTTTCTGTCTTTTTTTAGCACCCCAAGTATCTCATACTGATTTTCAGTTTTGAAGCATCTCAATCATTTTGTAAGTGCACAGTAATGTGTCCTGAATTTTTTATAAAAGTCTTGCATGGCTGGTCTAACTGTTTAACACATTCTCATTCATTAGAAGAATTAGAGCATTTTTAGGCTAATTTCTTTTCATGTAACCCAGCTTCATTTTATTTGTGAAGTAGGAATGGTAGTCAGGAATCTCTATACTTCAAAACAGATTAGTGAGAGGCAGTTCAATTGAAGAGCAGAAAATTATTTGGCAGAACTTGGGTGCACAAATCACACTATTAACAATCTGTAGAAAATCAGCTGACTTCAGCTTTGTGTTGTCCGTTGGAGTTTTGTACCCTAGCTGCAGTAGATAAGACTCTAATGAACCTGTATCTTGGTTGAATCAAAGTAGAGATGAAAACCATAAAATTTAGATCAGCTTTCCCTTGGGATAGAGCCAGTACTTTCCAAAGTGGTATTATGCAAGTCATAAAAATAAAACCCTTACACGTGGCAGTTCAAAAAGGCACATATGTGTTGTAATTTCCTTTTTATATGAATTTAGAGCCCTGAGGATTTTTTTGTCAAGAGGAAAAAATATTAAATGATGGGACATATATGTCTTTGACGCAGTCTTGTTTACTAAGAAGAAATGGACGAAAGCCTGTTTTTCTGATCACAAAAGCAACTGGACAGCAGATGAGAGAATCTCTTTGCTCACCATTCCTCCTCTTCGTTATCTTTTTCTATTCTTTTTCTTCCTCAGAACTGCACAACTATGCTGTGCTAACAGTCCTGCTTTTCAAAGAAAAGCACAGGAAGACATGCTGATGTCTGCAGCAGTTCAATGTCCAGTCCTGTACTCATGCCTGTGCAATAGATTAGGCAGGACACCCATTAACCTCTCAGCAGTTGATAATTTGGAGTCTCTCAGGTGGGAGGTATGATCCTCACTCCCAGCTCATTGCTGTGCTGCCACTTCACAGTCTGCCATGTTGTGTCTGTAAGCCCTATTCAAGAAAAATAGTATGAATCTCGTCTTTTGCAAATGTCTATTAAAGAGATGTTCTGAGAAGTTAATCTTAATGCCATCTTAAATACAGTGTATGATAATACAGAGGCAGAAATACAGCCCAAATATCTGGCAGACCTAACTTTATTCCTCAAGGCTGAGTCCAGCCAGCATTTGGATCAGGGAAGAGGATGTGGCTATCTGACTGCTCCCACACTGCGTGACTGACACTGGATTGCATCAGAGAAGTCTAGAAAGCTGGAAATACTTCAGTGAGAATTTCCTATATTACTCACTGTATGCAGTAGTAAAAAAATGCATAAGACCTTTCAGTCATTTGGGGTGAGCTGTATGACTCGTGTCTAACGACATTTTTTTATGATTAAACATCCCAAATATATGCCAAGGAACTCCTCATATGAGGCTGTGCTGTACGCATTTATTATTTACTTTGATTTTCATTCAAAAAGGATGACTTTTTCTTTTCTTTGCCTGGTAGGCTGCACTGTAATGATTTACTTATCAGATAGTAGCTGCTGTGTATACTTGGCACTATTTTTAAAAAGGTATCATAGCCAATTAGTGTGATCCTGAAGTTCAGATTATGCTGGCTTTATTGCCTCTGAAGATCTAATCTTAGCAGGTGCTGAGAGCACTCCAGTTTTAAGTGACCTCATACATTTTGTGTATCTCAAACTTGAATGCAACTGCAGAGTGGAGCAGGTAGTGGATAGCTCTAGCATTTCTTAGCAGTATCCGTAAGCAAATTATTATTTATTTATTTAGATATTATTCATACTGCCAAGGCTGATTTAAAATTATGTCTCTGTATCTTTGACTTCTTTATAAAATTATGTATTTTTATGTTGTGACGGTTTGTGGACAAAATTGGCTTTTTTTCCCTTGTGGAATCAAGCCATTAATAATGAAAATGGATATGACAATGGAAGTATTTTCTAACAGATTCCAGAGGTACCTTCCTTGTATTAACATTTGGGTAGAGATACTTTGGTGTAACAGATCTTTCTGTCTTATTTTTCCCATGTTCTCTAGAAAACAGAAGGCAAATGTCTGCTTGAGATGTAGCAGTGACATGTTTTATTATGAGTTCCTCAGGCTATCAGAAAGTGATTCTGTGACATTTTTGCTGGCAGGGTCTACAAATAGTACAGAACTGATGTTTTCACCTTCTGGAGGGATATCAGGAATAATTTTTTCAGATAAATCACTGGCCAACCTCAAACTACACATTAGGAAAGAAGACTGAAGAGAATGAGGGAAAAAAGGTCTGGAATGAAAGTGCGCTGAAAAACAAATAAATTGCCTTCCATCTTTTGATCTAACAACTTCCCTGAGGATCTACGTCTGCAAGATGCAGAGCAGATCCTGCTTTATTGTAAGGGCCAGTTAAATGGGAAAGAGCTTATACTGGTTGATCCCAAATTTGGTCTTTCAAAATGACGTAGATTAAAGAAACGCTGTAACCAAAAGTGTTTAAACTGACCGGGTTAATTTTGGTAGCACCAAACTGGGGAGCAACGTCACATGTAAACCAGACTGCAGTTCCAAGGGAGCAGCAACTTCTGGTGAAAAACTAGCTGGGGACTATAATCAGCAACAGGAGGTTATTTGAAGGGGGTGACCTGCTTGAGCTGTCTCAGTTGAAATCAGGGCTGCATGTCTGCGGCCTAACAAGTAAAGCAACAGCGATTACATAAAACAACACAGTAAGTAGTTTCCTACTGGAGGACTTCTGATTTCTAGTGTGTTAACCTCCACAGCAAGGATAAAGTTGTCTCCAGACAAGTGCTGAATTGACTAGAAATGCAAGACTGCAAGAGTGCTGAGCAAACAGAAGCGGGCTTTAATGAAATATGTACTAGGTGTAAAATTCTTTCACCTCTGTGCAAGGTGAGTGAAATGTAAAAAATAAGATAGCATAAATAAAAGAAAGACCTAGGACACTTGTGAGAAACCAGGATCTGCATAAGAATACACTGAAGTGTATTTCCTGTGTTTTCTGCAGAAAATTATGTGATGTAGAGTTTCAAATGCTGAATTCTTAATTGCATTTTTATGACTTGTAGTTGCAATACTAGAACTGTACGGTGGAGACAAAGCATTTGTAAACAAGAGTGAATGGTATTGGAATCCCAAAACACTAATTTATTTTTTTCTGGTTTTGTTAGTAGCATTCTAGCAGACACACATCAATTATTAGTAATGCAGTATTAAGTGTCATGTGTGAGCTGTTAATGCCTGTAGGGCTACTAGAGCCGACAAACATTTATTTTGTGTTGAAAGCACTTGGGAGACAAATACTCATCTTTAGTTGGTCTGTCTACTTGGAGTCCACCTTAGAAGTTTTCTTGGAAAGTCTCAGACAAAGACTTCACAATTAGTCAATAAGAATAAGATGCAAGGATCACCAGGAGGCAAGAATGCAATACAATCTAAAAGAAGCAGAGAGTAATCCTTATTCTTCAGCTTTTAAAAAAACAGGTGATGACTCGAAAACATCCTGCTTAGAAAATCATTGCTTATGCCACCTTGTGCTGTATATTTCTTTTAATTTCCTTTCCCTACTGCTGTTACTCAGGATGTCTCCTTGATCCTGACATTCTAGTTCCTTTATTCAAGCCTTTTATTTTCTCTCCAAACTCTTTGAAAACATTTTTTTTCCATGAGAAATATTTCTTTTATGATCTTTTCTCACTAGACCTTCAGTGTGCTTAGCACGGGCTTTGTTCTGAATGCAAACCAGGAACCACCTACTGCGTAATCATCTGTTTCCTGTCTTCTAATGAAGGTTTATTCCGGTTAACCTCAGTATGGCTTTCAGCGCTGTCACCTGTTGTACCTTTTAACATTGAGTACCACTTTGATCCAATCTTTTAACAGTTTTTTCTGTGGAACATCTCTGTCTCCCTTTTCAAAGTAAATTTATCTGACTGGGAATATTGTTTTAGGATTATAACTGTATTTTCTACTCCCCTTCCCCCATATTTAGCTTATTCGTCATCTTCCTGTGTTTTGAAGTCCACCAAAAGCCTTCATTCAGCAGAGTGTGTACACTGGGACCAATTCCTGTCCTTGTGGAAAGCAAGAATTAAGCACAAACTTACTCATCTATCTCTGCAATTCTCTCTCTCCTTTTACCATTCCCCCTCCCTCAGTTGTGGACAGTGTTCCAACAACTATATGACTTGAACACAAGACAGCTGTATCTGAGTATGGTAGTTTCCATCAAACCCCCCCGTAAAAGATGGCCAGATAGGAAGTGTAGCACTCAAAATTCACTGTAGCACTGTTCTTGGTTTTCATTAGAGTCACAAGAAGTGTGGCCAATGTTTCTCTCTCTTAAAGAATTTAATCTGTGGTGCCCTATATACACACTCTACAAATAAATGCCTGTTGGTGTGGATAAAAAATGTTTTAAATATTGACTTAATTTTATCTGGCATGAGGCTCCAGTTGACACTTAAGAGTTGTCAATTAAAATCAGCATAGGCTGTGTAGAGATGGTCTTTGCAGACGATAGATCTATATATACCCACTGCTGCAACGTGAGGTTCATGCTGGCAACCCTGTATACTGTACATTTCTGGGGTTTTTAAGCTACCTGCACTGTAATGGGCCGAAAAATTGTTATTAACATGCTGCTGTCACTTTGTCTGCACTCACTTCCTCACAGTTAGACACAGAGAATAGGTAGCAACACAGAACGGAGAAAGAAAAAGAACATGCTGTCTTCTCAAATTTCCTGTGTTTTGCAGGATGTGTATGGTGTTGTTCTTGGGATACCCTGTGATCCTGATGCTGAAGTACATCCAGCCAAGGATGCATCTCCTACTCTGAACTACTGTAGTGCAGCTCAAGAGCTAATGTGTCAGGATTTTGGAGTGAATATGAAATGGCAGACCCTAAGACTCCCAATTTTAGCAATATCTACAGCTTTGAGATACTACTGTCTTAAGCAGAAACTAAATTGATATTCCTGTCCAGTTGATGCTGGTTTAAACTTTCCATTTGATAGATTACAAAGATCTTCACTAGTTTCTTACTGTCCAAAGCTGTGTGGAAGGAGCAGGGGTCTTGCCTGAGCTAGAGGCAGAGGATTTGGGCAGGTCCCTCCAGTTCAGGCAGAGCTGTGACTGCCCATAGATCCAGCAGAGGGAAGTGTTGTTCTAAAATACCCACCCCTGCAGTGAGAGCCTCTTTTTGTTAACTGCAAGCCATATTATTGCACCAGGAAATCAATGATCTGGAGCCTCTGTAACATGTGATTTATAAATTCTCAGAAGGAGACAAAGAAGCTTTAGCAAATGCCAGAAAGAGCAAGTGCGATAATAATCAGGATGTGCCAGTACGGAAATTAAATTATATGGTAAAGTAGGAAGCTTACATGTTTTTTATTCTCTTTAGAAGAATAAATGGTAGTATGGCATTTTAGAGTTTAAAGGGTTGTGATCTGCTGGTTCATGCTTCAGCTGACTATGAAGCTGTAGCCTTTCATATCAAAAGATGGGATCTTGAGAAACAGACGGTCAGAAATGCACTTGGTGATCACAAAGCAATTGTCATAGGGTGCTTTATCCAAAGAACTAGCTCAGCTTCAGATAACTGCTGTCAGCACGATTGCCAGTCAAGGTGCTGTTGCTCCTGCAACTCCAAGCACTACAGGAGGGTTAAAAGACAAGTATAATATCATCTCTCTAGTATTAAAAAGAATGTTCAATAGGAAATATTTTAAAGTGAAATTCTGACTATAAATATTACCTTCTTAAATATACAGCACTCTGCTATATTGCTTTCCCTTTCTTACTACATGAGATTTCCCAAAGTCGTACAAGTGAAGGGATTGAAGTAGATGCTCAGGACACCAATTAGTCACACTGAGCATAACATTTGAAACTGTTACCTCTTTTGAGATTCAAAGCTGGTTTTGTAACATCTAAATATCAAGTTAAAAAAGACCAGGGGATGGCATGATGTGTGAAATGAAACTCAACTTTCCCTGGATTCTCAAGCTGTTGTTTTTCACTATCTTATAAGTGGCTGTGACAAACAATTAGAAGGGATATTAGAGCTTGAAGAACATTTTCCAGATAATGTTGCTTGAAAAAAACTGGAAAAAATTAATCCTAAAATAATTGCACTAAGATAACCCCAAAGAAGAACTTGATCTGCTAGGTATACAGTCAGGAGCTGCACAGCTAAAAACAGTGTTGTTTCTGAGTAGGCGGTTAACAAAATATTCCTTTTGCTTGGATATCATCTCTCGGAGATTTGTGGGGCGTGATTGATGAGTTGAGTGCTACCCATGTGCTTCCCCAGGAGCTACTCAGTAGCACAGTAAGAACCAAACCTAGAAAGTTGGGTTGCAATGTTTTGCTCAAGCAGTTATGAACCTTATGACCATTAACTTCAGTGTTCTGACTTAATTCAGTACTTTTATTTTTAGCACAAATAGGTATTTGTTTTACAATTTAGCAGAAATAGTTCTTGGTTTTATAATTTAATTGAACATTAATTTGTCTTCCTAGCCTATTGCTGACAAAAAGAAAATGTGGCAGATCCTGGAGACAGATTTTTCATTTTTGAGTTGGTAGAAAGAAAGGTTATAGAATAAGATGTACTTTGATTTTGCTCACAGAAAGGGGAGATAGTTCCAATACGGTTAAATGGATGAAATCATTCCTCAGGGAAAACCTAATAGAGCAGGAGAGATTTGTCTTGATGATGGAAATGGAGATAGAGTCAGCTAAGGAGGTGGCAGGTCATGAGACAAAAGGGAATTGGTCTCCTGGGAAGATTGCTGGCCTGCTGTCTACTGTTTACCAAACCTTACCAACAACTCTTGAGCAGTAATTGCAGACAATGCCATGCTATTGTCATCTCTGTGTCACATCATCTCTGTGATGACAATAATGCCTTCTCTGAGGTTAGATTACTATCAAAGTACATCACCCTAAGTGGACACTATCAGCCTAAACCAAACACATTCTCTGCTAGGCTACCAGTATGACTGCAAACTAGTGAAACAAACATGCTTTTTTTTTTTTTGCAACATAGATGTTTGCATTAGTATTTCTATGTGTTTGGATTAAAAAGCGTGCTTTACTTTTGCTTGTAATCAGTTTCACTTTTGGCTCAACTGCAATGCTTGTGTTTCAAAGCGAGTACAAACTTTTGTGTTGCACAAAAGTGTGTTATATTTTAATGGCTCTTTTAAGTTGAAACTAGTAATAATAGCTAAATGTGTACTGAATACAATTTGCAAGTTGTTATTTTTGCAAAAATTAGTGTCTGTGCTGTTTAAAGGAAAGGTTTTTGTACACCTATGAAGAAAATTATTTTGGTCCTTTATGGAGGAAAAGCAATATTTTGAAAATAGACGAATTTTTTTTTCCCCCAAAACTGATGACTAGACAGACAATAAACATTACTATAGCAGAGTGAGTGTAAAGAGTATAGTTATATTGTAAACAGAATTTTTAATAGATTCTTGCAATGGAGTTGCTAAGAATGAAGATCTGGCAGGAAAATTACCTGAGTAGATTAAGCAGTGTGTATGACTAAGAGGAGGCAGACACAGCCCATTTGTCCCAGTTATTTGCAGAAATCTAGGTAGGAATCAAAATTTTCCTTCAGGCCTTCATGCGTTTACCCAGCAGAATCAGCCCCTTGGGACATTTGGAGGGAGTTGCATTGTCCACTGGAGAAAGAGCAACTGAAATAGGAAAGTCAAATGAATCTGTGATTGATTTTGTTAAACACCTTGTGTATATTTGGGAACTTTCTAATGTTGTTACCACGTTTTCACTGGAACTGAAGAGCCATAGAAAGGTCTTGCCATTGCAAAAAGGGGGGTGGACGCTGGATGCCCCTGGCCACAGCAAAGACACCGCCGTTGCTGCAGGATAGGTACCGCGGTACCACCTGGTGGGGTGCAGCAGGGCTGTAAGCGTGTGCCGAACGTAACCGCGATCGTGCTTTCCTCGGCTGGGCGAGCCCCGCTCCTTCCGCCCTCCCCCGCGGGAGTCGGGCTCATCCCCTCCCGCTGCCCGCGCAGCCGCCCCCGGGGCCGCTCCGGCACCCGCACCCCTTCCCCAGTCCGGCGCCCGGACCCAGCCGAGGCCTCCGGTGCCCGCGAAACCGCGCTCCCTCTTGTCAGATTAAATTGACTCTTTGCTTCTTTAATTTTTATTTTTTAATCGACGGCGATTATTGCTTTCTCACTTCTTCCACCTCCTCCCGCTTTCGAGCGGCTCGATTTGTTTAAACGCCGGCACCGGGGCGGGGGGGGGGGGGCGGCTGCCGCCTGTGGGCCGGCACGGCCGCTGCCCCGACACCGGGAGGCTCTCAGCCTGATGGGGCTCTCAGCCTGACAGGGCTCCCCGCCGCGGGCACAGCCGCGGTGCCGGGAGCACCCCTCGCCGCCGCCGGCGTCCCGAGAGAGGCCGTCAGGTGCCTGCGCAGGTGAGCGCCGCGAGGAGAGGAGCAGGGGAGCGGAGGAGCCCGGGCGCGGCGGGGCGCTTTTGTCCGCCGCAGCCCCCTCCCCCGCCCCACGGCCTGTCAGCGGTTCCGCCGGCCGCGCCCCATTGGCTGGCGCGGCCGGTAACGTGACAACGGCGGCGGGGAGAGGGCGGGGCCGGATCCGAGAAGTGCCGGTTGGAGCCGGTACTTCGCGCTGCGCTGCCGGCTCCCTCGCGAAAGGAGCGCGCGGGCGGGCTGGTCACGCCAGGCCAGGCGGGAGGAGAGGCGGCGTGGTGCGGCCAGGCCAGGTAAGCGAGGGGTGGCTGTTGCCGCTGACAGGTGCCCCGCTATCCCGGCACGGGAGGGATGGAAGGAGGGGGAGTGAGCGGTGGGCAGGACGGAGCGAGGCTTTTCTGAGGTCAGTGCGCGGCTGGCCCTCACTGCCGCCGGGAGGTCGCCCCCACGCTTCCCGCCTCCCTGAGGGGCCGGGGTGCCTCCCCCGCCACACCTGCGGGAGCGGAGGGCGCGGCCCGGTGAACCTGTGCGGCGGCCACCCCTTCCCTCGGCGGCGCTCTGCAGCGGGGCCGCTCACCTGCCCGCCTCCCCGCAGGGCCGGGGCGTGGGAGGAACCGACGCGGGCGCTGGAGCGAGTCTGTGCCTGGCCCGGAGCCTGACGGCCGCCCCGGTCCTGTGCGGGTGGGGCTCGGAAGAAAACCGTTTTCTGATTTGCGTAACCGATATTTACACGTGTCCTCAAGTGACCCGGGGCACTACATGGTCGCCTGGGGCTTCCTTCCTCTCGCCTGGGCTCGGCGCGGCCGGGCGGCAGCTGCCACCGCGCGGCCCTAGGTGCGGCGGCACCTGCCCTCGAGCAAATGGCAGGCGGCTGCCGAGTCCCAACTTCTCCGAAAGGGAGAGAAGACTTAAACTCAGCGTTGAGGCCTGACAGTACTGTGTGTGAAAAAAGAAGCATCGTCGTCTTTGTTGTTCTCTTCCTTTCCTCTGTCTTGCCAACGCGTTTCTTGTCCCCAGCAAGACGGTGTTCTTGTACCAAGGGGTTTCTTACATGGTAGCTTTTACTTGTATCCTTGCCGAGTTGTTTTAGTGATGTAAGGCTTCCTTTGTGCCAATCTGTTCTGTGGTGAAATTGAGGCAGCTTCCTAGCTTCAATTAAGAATTTGTCTGTGGTGAATACTGCAATTAACCAGATCTGTAGGAGTGATTAAAGCAGACTTCCCTAAAGCTTAATTTTATATGAAGATTGTCATTAATTATGCTGATCAGGTAAAGTGTGTTTGAATTGGCATCTAGTGCGGTCATTTAAAACAACACATTTAAGGTGGCGCTACAATAAACTAGGAGCTATGTGGTCACTTGCAGTTTTAAGCGTTTAAGTTTTATGTTCTGCTGACTCCCAGCTTTCCTTGTCTGTTTGCTGAAGTGTTAAGGCATTAATTACTTCCTGGTGTGCCAGAATTCTTCCTTATGTACCTTCCTAGCAGAGGGCAACAGATCAGGGCTCATTGATTTATCTTGTTTCAGCCCTTAAACTTTCAAGGGGTGGGAGGAAGCCCATAAGGCTCAAGTGTTGAAATCTTACAGTATATCTCTTGTAGAATTTATTATGTACTGCCTAAGTATATTGTGTGTGTTTTCTTTACTCTGAGTAACTCATCTGACCATGTGGGGAATAGAAGAGTTATCCAAAGTAGTGCTTCTCTTCAGTATCTGTGGTGCTGAGCAGGGCAAGGGACATGAAATGAGAGCACAAAGGAGAACGACTGTAGCAGAGAACCAATAGTTAGGATAGGGTACAGGTTTTCTTAAGGTTTTCTCCCAGGGTTTAAAACATTCTGTTGTAGCTAGATAACAATGTTTATCACAGAGTTTATATTAGCATATATTTTTACATTCTACTGAATTTTACATGAGTGCAATGTAACTGAGTTTCAACTTCAGTAGGATTCATGTAACTTAGAAATTTGCAGTACTAACATGCTTGTTCCCTTGCACTCTTGAGAGAAGAGAGTTGCTGATCTGACACTTTAATTTTTTTTTTCTTTTTCCAGGAAAATAGGATTCTCATGGGGAGAAAAAGAAAATTGCCTTTTGTTTCTTGCAAGATACCAATACAGCTGCTCTTTGAAGTTGATGAAAGCATGTTGAGTAAATTTTAGAGGGGGACCAACAATGCTAAAGAAACATCCATCGGTATTTCAGCATTGTAAAATGAGCTTTGTAGAGTAGTATGTTACCACCAAATCAGTGTTTTTGTAATGGATTTCTGGAGAGGAGTTTGAGGGGGAAATCTTGTGTTCCTTTAGCTGCTACTGTGCCTGTTCTGCCTGAGGTGCTACAGGTAGCGAAAAGAGGCTGTGGCACTAGTAATACTACTTCCACTTACAATACCGACTGCTAAAGCTGTAAAGCTTTACTCAGCTAGGATTAGAAATGGATATTTTATGTGACTAAGGGGATAAGGTGCAGTTTATACTGGTCTCTATGTTGCCTATCTAAATGTTTCACAGTGCTGTCTCTATTGTGTGCACTAACCTGTGGGCTGTGTTTGTCTTTTCTGTAGGCATCCTTGTAACAGCTGTTCAGCTGTTGTCTTGCAAATAGTGTTAGTCTGCCAGTTGCTCTTGCAGTTAGTCTTTTTAAAGATAAATTAGAAGTCTGTGCTGTGATTATGAAGATACTTGGTTCAGAAACCATGGGTAGCCGTGTAGAACGATGAGGAATGTAAAGCGGAATTAATATTCTAATATTTAAATATGCTGTCATTTTAATGTTTAAGTGGTATAGATTATATGTTGGTTTAGCAACATATAATCTATTATTAATTTGCTAATAGTTAACTAATATGCTTTATTATTCTTAACTGGTGACAAGCTGTGGTATGCCTTGTCTAATACATGTTTGTATCCTGTATGGAGTGAAGTCAGAGCCACACATCACAAACCTGTAACTGTGCTTTCTGAGAGCTGGCAAATCTAGCTGGGAGGCTGTGGCCTGCAGTTTGTTAACCCTACCGCTACCATGTGGGCAGTCAGCCTCATTAATGTCAGATAGCTTGTTAAGAATCATGTGGTCTTAAGTTATTAATAACTAAACTGCATTTTTATATGAACTATCTTGTGTATACATTCCAATTAGAGTTTTACCAGACTTGGTAAGCGGGCTTCAGTTTATTGTAGTTGTGCTTGGGTTTGCTGATTCTTTTCCCCAAGAGTTGTTAGTGTGCTACAAACTAGTTCTGGATTTAATTTCTAGCTCGTTGAAATCAAACTGTAATTCAATATTGAACTAAAGATTCATAATACTTATGAATAGTTTCCCCAATTATTTGATTTAAACTTACTGATATGAAAAGGCTGTACTTTCTAGTATAGTACATTGGAAAGAAGGCAGATGATGCAGCTCTCAAGAAAGCTTTTGCAAATGCGGTTTGAGCTATAGTGCTGGCACACCCTACTCCAGTGTATACCCGAGGGGATTCTAGGGCCTTTCAACAATCAGAAGGGAATTGTGGAGAAAACTCATAATGGAATATCTTGAATTTAATTCTCAATGGTGCCATTCTGTTTCAAAATAGTGTCTTCACACACCCTGAATTAAATTATGTTAGTGCATTTCCATCAAAAGTACACACCTTCTCAGTATGTTCTGATACTGTAAACTGGAATGCAATTTTTGATACTGAAATTGAGAATTTAGTTGATTGTGAGAATAAAAATGCCAGTAAGGGATCCAGTGATACCAATAAAGAAAATGGTAGTAACACAATCTGGTTTTGTTGCTGCTAATTGTTAGTAGGCTTAGACATTGTTATCATACTTTGGTATTTTGGGAGATACTAGTTTGAGTTGTGGTTTTAGTTTACTATGGAAACAAAATTTTAGTTTTGTGGCACAGCAGCTACAAAACTATGGTCATATAGTTTACTCAGGCTTAATTAAACTGAGGTTGATTTTAAAGCTCTCACTTAAAACCCCAGGAAATGTACCCCTGATTTCCCGAATGTTATTGCCTTAGTTTTCTGGGGAAAATATTGGTATTCTATGAATAGTTCAGGTTGTCAAATATTTATTCAGATATTTTCTGGTAGCTAAAGTTCATCTACGTGCAAATGTAAAGGTCTACTGAGCTGGAATTTAAGAACTGCAAATTTAGACTCTAATGCTAGAGTATTTATCCTTTAATTTTTTTCCATCTGAATGAAAGCAAAATCTTGATGTGCATTTGTTGTGTAATCCAAAATATTTGAAGAAGGGATGGCATTTGAAAAGTTTTAACTAAAACCTGTCTGTTTCTAGGCTGTGTTTAAATTAACAAGATAAAGTATCACTTCCAACCTATGCCAATGGAAGTGTGAAAATTATTATTACTTTGCCAGTGCCTTTGCAGTACAGGAAAACTGTTTTCTAAGTAAATGTTTTTTATTAAACATTAACGTTGTTTGAGTCAATGTCATTGCAAAGTTAGTATTTAAAGTCAGGAAAGCACCAAAACATTACTTAATTGAAGTGAGACGGGATATGTCAATACTCAAGTGCTTTACTGAACTGGAGTAGTTAAAAGTAGTGTCTGCTTTCCTTCAAACTATTATTCAGTTTCTTACAAATATGGGGCTGGAGATTTTTTACTTCAAAGTTCGTAATTGATTCAGGTGATGATAAAACCTTGACTCTTGTTTTTGAAGTTATTAAACTCGGCTTCATACTAAAAAGTGTTTTTCTTGTAGTACTGCTATCTGGAAAAACTTGCCAGTTGTTTGGTCTCCTCTCAGCCTACTCAAAAAAGAAATTTTGTGTAGTAGAAGACTATGTTGCACAGCATACTTGGACTTGATGGAGGTATAAAGTGTGAATATAGGTGCAAAGCTAACTTGGTGTTTGTTCAAGAAACCGTGAGATTACTGCAGGTTTACTGTAGCATTCAAGTCTGATCGCTTGTACGTGGTTCTGAAACTTAGCGTTGTTCTAGGAGGTACTTCTGATAAACATAACCCCGCTTTTAGCTGTCATGACTACATGCATATGTGCAGTTCTCAAGCTGTAGACGTGTGTTTAGGCATTGATATGTAATTTGTACATACACTATTACACAGTATGTGCAGTGTGAAATTTGTCCTTTGGTCCTTTCATTTTATTAATAGAAAAGATGATGTAGCTGGTTGCTATTAATAAATACATAATGTAGAGTAATATGAACAGTAAGATATTTAAGAGATTGAGGTGATTATACGGACAGCGTGCTCCCTGCTGGAAGATTAGTAAAACCTATTCCATTTCATTTCAGGTGAGTTTGTATTTGACTGCAGAGTTTCACAAGTTTGTTTTTGTGGGTTTTTTGTTTGGTTGGCTGTGGGTTGTTGTTGTTGTTGGTTGGTTTTTTTACTTTGGAGTGGGGTCATTCTTTAAATATATTACAAGATGGGTTTCAGGAGAGTTTGCACACAGAAAGAGTGCCTGAGTCTGAATCAGATGTAAATTGGAAATGTATCTATTCCCATAATTTTATTCTGGATGTTTAGACCAAACATCTAGAATCAAGTGTTTCAACTTATCAGGCTGGCTTTCAAGAGTAAGTATCTGTCCTGTTAAACAAAATGAAAAGCTGCTGCTTTTGAGAAGAGATACAAGCCACTGCTGATAATCTGAATCAGCTTTCCAGTGTCAGAACTAATAGAGTGAAATCAGATGTGTTTCTGTGTTGCTGCACTGATAATTATATTTTCCTAGATGGAGTTAAATTATTCTCTGTGGTCTATGGAAGTAATAATATTTCCTTCTGGAAAGTTCTTCATGAAACTTATGCAGCATAAGGAAAACTTAACTGTTTTGTGATCATTCTTAAATCTTGTAGCTAAATTTGTGTGTGGTAATAATTATTTTGCAGAGACAGAATGTATTTGGTATATATTTTTGATTTGTGACCTCACTTGATGTTTCTGTTTGTTCTCAACATCTGTTATCCTGATAGGACACTGTTCAGTCTCAGCAGTCCATAAACATTGAAAAAATATCAGTTTCCTTTTTAGGCCAAACGTTGGAATTTTAACTTATTGTACTGGAAAACTGTTCATAGTTTAGAAACATAAAAATGATTCTAGCTAGAATAAGGAATATAAGTACAAATTCATATTTCTGAGATTAGGCAAAGGTGATAACTACCTGACCAGTTTTAGGAAAAGTAATAGCACGTGTGCTTCCAGCTCTCAGAACCTGTAGTATAATCTAGAATAGTCTCTCTGATTACCTAGTAAGAAGCTAAGTGTTATTACTGTAAAATGTTGCTCATTTAAATACTTTATGAAAAATAGGAAAAACATTACCATGATTTTACAGTTGAGGAATTTGAGGTATAGAGAAATAAAATTATTTGCATAGAGCTATTCAGCTGTCAGAGATAAACTTCCTTATTAACTGGATTGGGTATGGTTATTGTATTGGAAAGTAATGTTTGAGCTAGGAAAATAATGTAGAATGGAGGTTCTGAATATCTAAAAACATTGGATTTCAGAACTCTGGTCTCTGCAAAACTAGCAGGACTTGCTGTGGTATGAAGAATGTTGACCCCTTCTATCTTTGTTTAAATGCAGTGCTGTTGAATTCCTTGTAGGACCTTTATGAAGAAGTATCAAATCAGAATATGAGCATGCTTTAGTTAATATATCAGTACATATGGTATTACATGACCATATAGTGAATTATGTTGATAGCCTAGTTATAGCAGCATGATATCCTGTGGACTACAAAATTGACCCAAATGCTTACCTAACTTCTTAAGTAGGATTTGTAGCCCACTCTGTTCTGCTGTGACAGCAGCAGTCCTGGTGGTACTTGAGAAATTCATTCAGAGCTAGTTCAGGAGTGTGGGCGTACTCCAAGGCAGCTCTTCCTGAGAATATTTTCTTATTTAAGAGTTGTTTCCAGTGAGGTTACAGGAGTTGTCTTGGCTATTTCAAGGGTATATGTCCATTTATGACTTTATTGAAAAGTACACTGAAAGTGGAAGAGCATGTATGAGCAATTCCTGCCTTTTCCCAAAGAAAGAGTATGTTTTGTTAAATAATTATAACTTTTACACTGCTGGCTCTCTTGTGCTGCTCTTGAAGACTGAAGATAATAAACTATACTATACTTAAAGAATCTGCTAGTAGAGAAACCTTGTAGCAATATTCTCCATTGTTATCTTCCTCTGCTTTGCTTTCTGGTGTCCTGAGTATAGCAGCACAATGAATGGACATCGTGAGTATCTGTCTGACTTCTGGGAACTAAGGGGATTAAAATTATCTATTGTAGTACTTATCTTGGTATGCAGAATTAAATAGATACCATTGAGGCTTCCTTTAGAATGCTGGAGGGATACTACTGATACCATTGTCTTATGGTTATGTATTCGTATTTCTCAGCATGAGAAAGACCCAAGAATGTGGTTACGAGGAAGAAAAAAGGCATTATAAGTGAGCTTGAAAATCTAATTTCATGCAGTTGGAAGGTGTCTGACTCTGTTAGCTATGTTAGTACTGGGAGGAAGGAGTTGATATAATCTTGTGTAAGATGGTTTCTGGGAGAGCTATAAAAGGTACAGCATGCCACAGATATCATTCCCAGGCTAGACATTTTGAGATTGCTTTTGGTGTAGTCTTCCTTTCTTAGGAAAGAATAGGTGAAGAACCACGGAGACTTTTCATACTTGATGGTCCAAACTTGCTCTAAGGTTTCTTTGGAACTTGGAAGTAAGGACTGTTTGTAGTATTGGTGTACTATTTCTGTTCTCAGTGTTGCCATACTGATTTTAAAACCTATTTGGGGGATGGGGGAACAACAAAGGAGGCCTGTTCTTTTAGGTATCACTTAAGAGTGTAATCTGTGCCACTTCCCTGATACCTTCCATGACACCTTTGAGCTGGATTGTTTGACAGCATGGCATGCCTGCAGTCATCTCTAGAGAGAGTTGTCTCCTCCCACACTGGTTTGAATAAGCATTAGCTGAGCACAGATGGACTATGTACTTCTGTCCTGAGAAGGCAGATGCATTTCCCATACTGTTCTATCCCCTCCTCTCCACCCCCAGTATATTCTCATTCCTCTTTTTCTTATGCTAGAAAGCCCACTTCCTTTAGTCTACTTTCTTAAGAGTCACCATCCTCTGAGCATTGTTACTCTTGCAGTTCTGATTGTGGGTTTGTTGGCTTTTTCTAATTGGGATGATAATGCTCTTTAGGCATCCAGATTAGGTTTGTACAGGGATAGTGCCGCTATCAGCCACAAGTATTTTCTTGGGTATTACTGGAGGACAGCTTTTGCTACTCTTAGGGCTACATCGTTGGTGGCACATTCCTCCTAGAAAAGGATTAGTCCAGGTAGGGTGTTCCCTCTCTTCTTTTGATTGCTTCCAACAAATGACTCAAAAGTTAAAGCAAAAAAACTGTTGTTTGCACACTTGAACATTTTTTACATGTTCCTAGTGCTGCAGTCCCTGTAAGTGTTAAATCTAATTTTTATCTAGACTACCTTTTCTTTGTTCAACATGGCCTATGACTTGTCTCCATTTCTATTAATTACTTGTAATTTTTGTGAAACTGCCAGCTTTGTCTCAGCTGGTATAGAATGGAGTCACTCTGGAAATTATTTTCTGTAACCTAGATTCAATCTCTTAGACTTGGCTTGTTTAGAAAACCATTTACTTTATCAAAGAAATGCACCTACTTGGTCTGGCAAGCTCTGTTTCATTTTTACTTCTATAACTTGAGCACCATATTTTTTGAAAGGAAAAAACAAATGGATTTGTAACAAGACTTGTTTACTTCTTTAAATATATATGAAGTTCATGATTGTATGTTTGTTGGGTCTGTGATAGCATGAGCCACTCAGGGGTGGTGATGATGATTTGAGTACATTGCTGTGGGTAATGTAGTCTAGTATCTCAGTGCTCTCACAATCCCTTTTTCACAAATCCACTAACACTAACATTTCATTAAAAAGGTAGGTTTGTCTACGAGGAGATAACTGATACATGCTTTGAATGTGCTTGGCTTCAAATCTATTCATAAAAAATACAAAAAATCTGTTGTACTGCTTGCATGCTGATTCTGCTTGTGTACCTGTCCTCCTCCTTTGAGACTTAACATGAACTGACTTTCTGTTGCATTAAACTGTATACTTCATTATGGACTGTCTAATGCCAAGCTTAAATACAATTCTTTGGGCTCTTAGAAGTGTATAGATACTTTAGAAGTAGTAGGAATTCATGCCCTCTCCTACTTTTTATTCAATACTAAAGTTTTTGTTTACTTGAAAGTGTTACAGGGCCAAAAAAGGGGGAAAGGAGGCTGTCAGAAGATAGTGCTTCACTTTAAATACTAACCTTTTTGAAAATGAATGAGATGTGATCAGACTGTATTGTGCCATATGACAGATATTTGGGACTTGTTCTTTGTTTTGTTTTGTTGGGCCCCTGTTTTTACTTCATGAGAATTTCAGAAGTTAACTTCTGGAAGACAATCTATATGGTTTGTGTTTTGCACCAAGAGGTGCTGGTCCATGATGATCTCGGTAAGAAAGGTACTCAGGCTCTGTACAGTATTACTTAAAATGCTTTTTATTGGATTTGACACTGAAGAAAGAAAAGTATAGATAATCTTACATCCCTTTAGAAGCTGGGAACATGAGTTGTACAGCATAAAATGATCCTTCAATCCTTGTGCAGACCCTGTCTGTAGAAAGGGTTACCTCATTTTGATCATTCAAGCTATTACAGAATTTTCTTACAAGAAAACAACTCTGTGTATCGTTTCTCTGTCAACCAGGAAAGATGTTCAAAGGAGAACTTGCCACACTTCTTGATAAAGACAAGGATGTGCAGGTGGTGTAATCACTGGTATCAAGTGGGAGCTGCCTGCAGACTCCTCCATTATGAGCTGGCTAAATCTATCCTGTGGCCAAGCGGTCTGCACAGCGCAGGCCTGGGCCAGTTAACTAGTCAGAGTGGACCACTTACACCTCAATGTGCCACAGTCTTCTGGTCAGCACTACTACAGTTTTCTCTCTTCTTTTTTTAAAAGCCTAATGGAACTCATTCCAGTTATTTTTTTATCTGTTAATGGATTTTGCTACGTTTCTTTAGGAATTGCCAAAAAACTCGTGAGGACAGAGCTATTTTTTAGTGGGTAAATACCAATGTGGAGTTTTGGCAGTCTTTTTCTATTTATAATTTCCTTTTTAAAGTGGAATATGTGAAATGTACAACTGTTTGAAGAAATGCAAATTAATGGAGCGTATTAAAAAAAATCTGCTTTCTAAAAAGAGTGCTAGAGTCTCCAGTGAGAGTGCTAATTAAATAAGTTAAATTATTTGTTAAATATTAGGGTGAAACAAAATTTGTCTCTAAGTGAATTTACTCTTTGGATTCTTAGTATAACCAATACTAAGCACTCTTCTAAACAGGTGCTTGTTTTGATATTTGTAATCAGTATTTTAGATGTTAATACATCTCTGAATTTTAAGTTAATGTATTTTTGTAGTTAAAGAGAATTAAAGGGATGAGAACAAAAGATGAAAATAAATCCATGGTCTGGCAAGGCTACTACAGCTTGGCTGCAGGTTTATCTTAAAGCATCCTCAAGAAAAGAGGACTATAGTACTTGTCTGTGTCGTTAAAGTTCTTCCTCTGTCATGCTTCTATCATCACCTGATATAACCTTAATTATTATTTTTAAATGCATTTCTGAGTTTGAAAATAGTGCTGGGACACTAAAACTGTAGAAACTGTTGCTTACTAGAAATGTTCAGATTTGATTCAGACTCTGGATTCTCCTTGGTTTGGTAGGGATCTTAGGAAGCACCATGACTATAAATGAAGCGATATTTGCCCAGAATGTAGACAGTTTGCTTTCGAAGAGATTATGTGCAAAACAAAGCTGGCCTACCTTTCATTTCACTTTTGGTTTTTTACTGTTAGTTTGCTTGCCTGTTTAACTCTGAAACATACTTGTTCAGAAACCTAGGTTTGTACCTGCTTGTCAGTTTTTCTGCATTTTGTTTTGCAGTGTGTTTTGTGTAAGCTTCTTGTCTCACCTACTGTCTATGTGATCTTCAACTTGGTTTTGAACTGAATATTTTTCTTGCTAGTACAGGCCTTTCTTGGAGCATAGGTTATGACCTTCTGTTTTAGCTAGAACACAATCCTTAGCACCTTGAACTTAACTTGAGGAAAGGGCTGGAGAAAGTGCTTTTACTAGTCAAAGTATGTATGTCTGAATATGAATTTGTATTTAAAATTGCTCTCCAGGCTAGACTAGTATGAAATAAAAGGCACATTTAACATACCTTTTAAATACATATCTTGTAATATAACTTTATTAGAGTTTAACTCTCAAAATAGTTGACTTGGTTTCTCCCTCCCATCCTCTATTGAGAATTAGGCTCAAGTAACTTCACACACTTGGGCAGACCTCGCTGGTGTGATTCATTATCAAGTGGCGTACAGGTATGTAACTTTACCTATGCAACCAGAATGTTTGAAGATGATCCATCTCCCTAGTGAGTCTTTGACCAGTGGCATATTTTACTACCAAAGCTTAATTCTTTGCTGGCCTTTCTTGAATAGAGAAAAGGCTTAATACTTGCATATTGATGGCATTTAACGGGAAGGTACCTTAATATGGCACAGGGAAGACAATGGTCTTTTCTGGAGTGCTGCAGGCATAGGTTAGAAATGCATAATGTAGCATGTCTAGTCCTGCACAGTCAGATTTCAACAGTAAGTTTTGTGCTTAAAAGTAAATCAAATTGGAATAAAGCTTATTTTCAATTTGATTAGACCGCAAGATAAAGTATTTCTCTTGCATTAAGTGTACCAGAAAAAGGAAGTAATAGGATAAAGATGGGTATTCTGAGTTTAGGTGAAACTGCCTTTAAGATGTTTTTTTCACCTATTCTAAGGCCTTTTGTGCTGAACCTAGGAGTGTTCAAGCTTTTGGGTAGTCAAGCAAACTATTTAAAATACACTCGCTTTGCTGTACTCTAGTTTTCTCAGCTTCCTGAAGGTATGGTAGTGCTGGGTAGTAGTTGCTTAATTTTCTGAGACTTCTTATCAGCTTATGTGCTGTGCAGTTAACTCTGAAGCAGTAGCAGAGTAACCCATGTAAGGTAAAAATATAACTATAGCTTAACTTACTAAATTTCAAACTAAAAATGTTTACAAATTTTTTCCCCAGAAATTATTGAGCTACATAGTCTTACGTAAGCAGTCTTCTCCAAAGAGCAAGGACTGCTTCTTAAACAGCATAAGACTTTGCTATTACTGTTCCACATCTTATGTTCAGCAGAACTGTCTTGAAAGCAGGAGTGTTTAAAAAAGGCAAGGCCTCTAGCTGATCCAGACACAGATGGTTGAGATTGTGTGTAGCTGTAATTATGGTCTTTGATTGTTTGGAAGGGACTTTAGGCCTTTAATTGTTTGAAAGGTTGATATGGAAAACTTGGAACAATGTTAGTGTAGTCTTGAACATCCTTTGCTTGAGGAATGTGCTGGTTATTTTAGAGTGTGGGAATGTTTTCAGGTTTATTTTAAATACAAAAGGATAATCATTTATACATATTTAATTATCACCTGTGACCTTCTTCAGAAGGAACTGGAAAGAAGCTTTGTCTAATCTTATTTGTGTGTTGTTCTGCATTCAGTGGATACATATCCAAAAATACAGTCCCCCTGAAAAAGATCTTACAACTGAATCTGCATGTGCACACAAGTGGTCAAAGTACAGATTCTGAAAGACCATATATCAAATGTAGTGCTTGAATTGAATAGTCAATAGGAGGCTTAAAAAAGGGAGAGGCAGTCATCTGAACACATCTGCTTAGAGTATGTATGGCAGTATCATTCTTTATGAAGTCAGACCTGCCCCAGAACTCTTGCAGTACCTGGCTTTTTGTTTTTTAGGGAACACTTGAAAAAGGAAATGGTAGCATGCCAACAGAAGGAGAAGTTTTAGCCAGGAAAGATGTGGTTTGGGTGGGGGTGGGGGGACAGGTAAAGCTTTTACTTTTTTTTGCCTTTGAGGAAAACGAGGGTTTACTTGCAAGTGGAGGTTCAGGCTGTGCATGTGAGACCATAAGCAGGTACTAGGAATCCCACAGGAGAGTTTCAAAACTGCCTATTAAGGAAAATTGATTGTTTGTTTAGTTTTTTTTATTGAACTTAATTTTGCATCCAAAACTTCAGGAGAAAAGGGATACATTTAAACTAGCTAGAAGCTAAGTTGGTACTGTAGTTCAGGAATCACTTTTGATAGAAAATCGATAAAACGCATCTACTTAGTATATCAGCATCTCCTCATCTCAGGTGAGAAGCATATCATGCTGTTGGAATAACAGCATGAGTCTAAAGAGTTTGGCTGAAAACTTAATGGCTGTGTTTGTCTGAGGGGGAGGGGGGGAAAAAGCAAGATAAAGGGACCACTGGAATACCTGTCAAAGTATGCTTTAGTTGTATAAGTCTATTTTGATTAACTTAGTGTGTCATAAACACCAGATGAATAGTTAAGGCTACACTGGTTTTGTTGATTGTTTAAAAATAAAACAAAGCCTCCTGTCAGGTATTGGCTTTTTGTAGCCCATTGTCCTTTGGGGAGGACAAGCAAGGCACTTATCTTGCTGCAGAGCCATCCCTAACTAAATATGCCTACAATCATGTAAGCAGTGACCAAATGAGAGCAATCTTTTGGGGGGGGGGGTGTCTGATGCTGATAGATAATATTTCTCAAAATTATTGCCTTTTATTCATATTCTGGATATGTTTTTATTGATCAGACTTATAAGTCTTGAAGTAACTAAAAATTGCCTAGATATTAGTGATCTTTATTAACTTTATTTTTCTGGCCTGTGGCCCAGCACTGGTCTGGGGTAACTCTTCTGAAGTCATCACTTAGCCTGGGGCTAAACTTCTGTCTCTCATCTTCTAAGAAAGATTGCCAATTGAATTAGGCCACTTTGAAAAGCTTTTATGGCTTTGATATGGGTTGAAAGCTGATGGAGATAAGATTTATCAAACCCATTACAGTTTAGCGTTATTCCATTTGATTGGTCACTCTTGGCATACAGATAGGATTTGAAAGAAAACTGTCTTTAGCAAAATTATCATTAATAATTCACATGTTTATTTTACATTTGTATATACTGTGTACTTCTCTGATAAGCTTTATTTCATATATACATATATATATAGAGAGAGAATTGTAATGAATACACACACTTCATTGGAAGGTTTCAAAAAATAGTCATTGACAAGACCAGAGTTTAAGTATTTTAAATACTTAATACTGTGACACTTGCTTTCTGCTAGAAAGTGTTCTAAAACTGCAGCAAGAAGGTAGCCTTTTTTCTGGGATATGTGATAGGGACTAACAACTTTCCACTTCAAGGCAGGGAAGTGATGAAGCATTTTATAGAAACAGACCTTACAAAATTACATGGGTCTGTGCATCTTTGAGTTCTCAATCTTTATAAAAACAAAGCACTTTGAGCATTATGGCATTGTTTGAAGGTGTACTGGGTTATGCATATTATCAAGTATACCAATATGTTTTTAATAGAATTGGCTTAAGTTCCATTTTCTGTTTTTCTTTCTGTAACTTTTAAAGAAAATACTTTAACTGTTTTATTGTACTCTGAATTCTGTCCCTTATACTCAACAAGAACCTTATTCCCCAGAATAGGTCTGTTATCAGGAGAGTGGTGTTCTTTGTATAAAAGTGCAAAGTACATATGTTCATTTTTAAGTTGTGTTACTTGTAATTTTCTTTAATAAGCATTTAGTTATATAAAACATTCTTAAAATGTTAGTATCTGCCCAAGTCCCTGATGAGGTTTCCATGTTTGTCAGGAAAATAACTGCTCCCATCCTCATGCTAATTAGACCTTTCACACTATTTTAAACTCTCAGCCAGTTCAGTGATCACTCTTTGCCTTTTCAAATGTTTTTCTTTGTTAAAAATATGCTATTTGTACCTTTTGCTCTTACTTTGTTGAATCATTCTCTTAGCCTGCTCTTTACAACCCTAATAGGGGTCCCAAGTCTTTCATTTTTGTGACAAAGTTCAAGTGAGAAGAATTGACTGGTTTTAATTCTAGGTTGGAAATGACAACAATACTTTTGATTTTTCTGTCTACATTCAAATCAAGCATATTTGGCTTGAGTTGAGATACGATCCACATATTCTTTGCAGAATGAAAGCTTTGGTTTGGGTTTAGTACCTTTTTGTGCTGATATACTTACAAATTTATATTCAAACCCCAAAGAATTGTACTGAAAGAACTCATTTAAAAGGTATCTACAGATGTGGTTTTTGCACGTTGAGCTGGAGTGATTGAAGAAATTGCTATTTCTTAGCTATGGTTAGAGCATCTCAGCTGCAGGACTAGTAACTTTATGTAAATGCAAAAAGGTTTGAGCTTAAATGGCTTTTAGTGCTTAGAAGGGAGCAATGACAAAGGCCATTACTTTATCTCTGCTTTAGGAAAAACAACTTTCAGATGGTGACCAAGTAAATAATTTGACAGGGGTGGCATCTCAAATTATTCTAATGAGATCTTGTAGATTTAGTTAGATATTTTGCTCATTAAATGTTGGATCTTTAAAACACTGCTGTGGAAGGAGTAAGAACTGTTGTTCTAATACAGTTATTGGAGTCCAAATATTTCATCATCTGATGACAATTTATTTTCTTTTCAGGAGTGTATTGTAACCATCCTGTCCTCCTTCAGCTGCTTTCCCTTGAGTGGGCCTGGTAAGTTTCTACATTCTATTAAAAGTAGCCATGTGAATACAAGGATTACCTTATTTTTGGCTATTCTTCTCCCTTCAAATGTGAATGTGGAGTAAGAATAAGGTTCTGCTTTAGTTCAGCTGTTGTTTGTCTTGTTATAACAGCTTGTCAGCTCTATTTAGAATTGAAGTGTCCACTACCAATATATTATGAATATGAGCTAGCTG
The DNA here is from genome assembly GCF_028858705.1 of Grus americana. NCBI lineage: Eukaryota > Metazoa > Chordata > Aves > Gruiformes > Gruidae > Grus > Grus americana. The sequence continues at coordinate 18,657,098 of NC_072859.1, read as the reverse complement.
TGTGCCCAGGTGGCCAAGACGACCAGTAGCATCCTGGCTTATATCCGAAATAGTGTGGCCAGCAGGACTAGAGAAGTCCCCCTGTACTCAGCACTGGTGAGGCTGCACCTCGAGTACTGGGTTCAGTTTTGGGCCCCTCACTACAAGAAAGACATGAGGTGCTGGAGTGTGCCCAGAGAAGGGCAACAAAGCTGGTGAAGGGTCTAGAGCACAAGTCCTGTGAGGAGCGGCTGAGGGAACTGGGGTTGTTTAGTCTGGAGAAAAGGAGGCTGAAGGGAGACCTTATTGCTCTCTACAACTACCTGAAAAGAGATTGTAGTGAGGTGGCGGTGGTCTCTTGTCCCAAGTAACAAGTGATAAGACAAGAGGAAATGGCATGTGCCAGGGGAAGTTTAGATTGGGTATTAGGAAAAACTTCTTCACCAAAAGGGTTGTCAAGCACTGGAACAAGCTGTCTAGGGAAGTGGTGGAGTCACCACCCCTGGAAGTATTTAAAAGACATGTAGATGTGGTGCTTAGGGATGTGGTTTAATGGTGGACTTGACAGTGCTAGGTTAATGGTTGGACTTGATGATCTTAAAGGTCTTTTCTAACCTAAACAATTCTATGATTTTATGATTAAGAAAAATACAGAAAATCCCCATTGCTTCATATCTATACTGTTAGCAAACCTTATACTAAGTTTTCTCCAAAGCTGGCAGTGTCTGTAGTATTGCCATTGACACTGGATAGTTTATTAATTTGTTTCAAGATGTAAAATATGGGCCTCTGTTCTTGAGAAACTTGGCTTTCTGTCAAACTTTGATATACCAAAGTTATGACTGAATTCTACTTCTTGAAGTCTTGCATGTTGCATATTTTATTTTTAGTTATTATTTGGCAAAAACAAATAATTACTTGTCAGTTGAAATAGGGCTAGCTGTAGGTGGTTTCTGGTTTTTGTGTTGATGTGACTGCAAAACTTTGACTTCACATTCTACATGATCATGTCTGACTATGTTCTGTTCCATTTCATGTAGCTGTAGGAATGCGGAACTTAATGGATCCTGATGTCTGCAATAAGGCTGTAGTTCTAATGAAAGCTGAAATGTTTGCTCTTTATTTAGGTGAGGCCATTAAAAATAAAGTATATTCAATGTTTTCTCCATCCAGAATGAAGACAAATGTAAAGATGGCATGTCCAAGGAATTTTAAAAGGTGTAGACCTCCTGACTGAGCAGCACTGTGTATTTTGTACTCTTTTAAAAAGTAAGTATGAATCAGACCTATGCTGCTGGGGGTTAAGTGTTCCATTTTTATGTATGTGACAATATCAGACAGTAACAAGTTGTGTTAGCTTCATTTTCATTCTGTTGGTATGCTTAAATCTCTTGATGGGAAAAGATGGGGAATTATGTAATGCAAAACTGCTCTTTTGAGAATTTTTATGTATTCTTTATTCTTTAATTGGGTAGAATGATTTGATCTAGTAGAAAATTCTAAATTACAAGAGCCATCATTAATATAGAGCTCTGATTTTTGATTTCTTTATAAATGAGAAATCACTTGTGCTATGTAAGTTTAGGGCAGTGGTGAAGGACTGCTAGTAATATATCAGACACTTCTTTAACTTATACCTGCTTGTTACTTCTACTTGAGCAATACTTAGATGTTTGGTGAAAACATACTTTCTCCTAATCTCTGATGCTAGTTTCACTCTTCATTTAAATTTTTGCATTCCAAGTAACTTCCCTTTAAAATAAATGATGGCTACATGCCAGGAGTTCTTGGATCCTTTTGCTATGCTCTGGATGCTAGGCCAAATGTTACACATATTTAAAACTGAAAACAGTAATAAGCTTCAAGTGTTTAATGGTGAGATAAATTGTCTTTAACAATTCTCTAAGGATGTCTTTTCTTTTTTTTTCTCTACCAGCTGCTGTTCTCTCACAGGTGAAAGTCATGATCACGCTAACAGAACTCAAATACTTAGCAGATGCCCAGTCATCCTACCACATACTAAAGCCATGGTGGGATGTCTTCTGGTATTACCTCACCATGATAATGCTGCTAGTTGCTGTGCTTGCTGGGGCTCTCCAGCTTACTCAAACCAGAGTATTGTGTTGTCTTCCTTGCAAGCTAGAATTTGACAATCATTGTGCCGTGCCTTGGGATTTAGTTAAAGCCAACCTTAACATGTCAGCTAGTTCTACAGCACAGATAATCATCCCGCTTAAAATCCAGAATGATCTCCATCGGCAGCAATATTCCTATATTGATGCAGTATGTTACGAAAGACAGCTTCACTGGTTTGCCAAATTTTTTCCATACCTAGTGCTTCTGCATACCTTTATTTTTGCAGCTTGCAGTAATTTCTGGCTTTACTACCCTAGTACAAGTTCCAGGCTTGAGCACTTTGTAGCCATTCTTCAGAAGTGTTTCGATTCTCCATGGACAACCCGTGCCCTCTCAGAAACAGTTGCCGAGCAGTCCGTGAGGAAGTTGCCAATAGCCAAATCAAAAGCAGTCATTTCATCACCTGGGAGTTCAGTAGATATAGGGGCCAGCAGACAGTCCCTGCCATATTCGCAACCTGGCTTGGAAACAACTGGAAGAGAAAATTCCTCAAGTGTTCTTGACAAAAAAGAAGGGGAACAAGCTAAAGCTATATTTGAAAAAGTGAAGAAATTCAGAGTACATGTTGAAGAGAAGGATGTCATATATACAGTGTATATGAAACAAATTATAGTAAAAGTCATTGTATTTGTAATAATAATTATTTATGTCCCCTACTATTTATCATTTATTACACTTGAAATTGATTGTGTAGTTAATGTTCAAGCCTTTACAGGCTATAAAAGGTACCAGTGTGTTTATTCGCTAGCAGAAATTTTTAAAGTTTTGGCTTCATTTTATGTTGTTTTAGTGATCTTCTATGGCTTAACTTGTACTTATAGTTTGTGGTGGATGTTGAGAAGTTCACTTAAGCAATATTCTTTTGAGAAGCTGAGAGAGAAAAGTAATTACAGTGATATACCTGATGTAAAGAATGACTTTGCATTTATTCTCCACTTAGCAGATCAGTACGATCCTCTTTATTCCCAGCGATTCTCAATATTCCTGTCTGATTTGAGTGAAAACAAACTGAAACAGATAAATCTTAACAATGAATGGTCAGTGGAAAAACTGAAAAATAAACTAGTACGCAATTCCCAAGACAAGATTGAACTTCACCTTTTCATGTTAAATGGTCTTCCAGACAGTGTCTTTGAACTGACAGAAATAGAAGTTCTAAGCCTGGAACTTATTCCTGAAGCCAAACTTCCTTCAGCTGTGACCCAGCTAGTCAATCTCAAAGAACTCAATGTTTATCATTCATCACTAACTATGGATTATCCAGCAGTTGGCTTTTTAGAAGAAAATCTAAAAACATTGCGCCTGAAATCTAGTGAGATGGGAAGAATTCCATTTTGGGTCTTTCATCTGAAAAACCTACAAGAATTGTGCTTAACAGGATATTTCATGCTAGATCATCACAACTCTATATACAACGAAAGCTTTCAGGGGCTAAAAAATCTGAGATCAATTCACTTAAAAAACAACCTTTCCCGTATACCTCAAGTGGTTACAGATCTTCTGCCTTCTTTACAACACTTGTCTATCAACAATGAGGGAAACAAACTGATAGTGCTAAATAACCTGAAGAAGCTGGTAAACCTGAGAACCTTGGAATTAATCTGCTGTGATTTAGAGCGCATTCCCCATTCCATTTTTACCCTAAACAATTTGCATGCAATTGACTTAAAAGAGAATAATCTCAGAACAGTGGAAGAAATAATTAGTTTTCAACATCTTAAGAACCTTTCTTGCTTAAAATTGTGGCACAACAGTATTTCCTATGTCCCAGTGCAGATTGGTGCATTATCAAACCTGGAACAATTGTATCTAAACTATAATAATATTAAAAATGTTCCATTGCAGCTATTTCTTTGTAAAAAATTACACTATTTGGATCTTAGCTATAATAAGCTAACCTCCATCCCTGAAGAAATCAGTTATCTGACCAATCTGCAGTACTTGGCTTTGACAAAAAACCATGTAAGTAGAACTTTGAATTGCTAATGAAGTCAATATTTGATTTTTTTTTTAACCTACCATTTCTTCTGGAGCAGCCTCTGGTTCAAAATGCTTTTGTGGTGGTATGATTCAAGTAAACCCAGTAAAGCTGAAAAAAGGGGTGGTGCTTGTTTAATTACTAGAACTTTGGTATCATCAAAGCTTGTGTAATACTGAGTAAGTACTAACCTGGTCTGTAGCAGCTTAAGGGCTCTGATCCAGAGATAGTATAGGTTAGGGTGGCTGTAGAAATTTATCTTTCCCTGCAGCTGGCTATCCTATATAGTATTTTAATGGAAGTGAACAGTTCTAAATTTTTATCCTAAAATGGCAAACCGAAAACTGTAGTGAATCAACAGCTAGTTAATGAGCAGCTCAGTTGTCTTAGTAGAGGGAAATAGTTATAGCTGCGTCATCAGCAGTGCTATACTGTCTGGCTCGTTAGCGTGTGGTCCAGGCTTGTGACTTAAGACTTCTTCTGAGGTTTATAATTGGTTTTGGATGTTATATGTCAGTAGTGTGGACCAGGACTAACTTACTCCTGTACTGCACAGGTAACTACTTGTACAGGTTTCACAACACAGGAGCTGCTAATGTGTCTCCACAGACTCTGTGTTTGTTCTTCATTAAGTGATTCTTAGGAGACAGTAGCCTATTTATCTCCCCTGCCACCTGCACACATTTTTACGTACTACTGTGCATGCGTGCATGTATATACTCCCCACCGCATGCTTATGTCTTGCTTGCCCGTAGCTAAGCACCTTCACAACAAAACAGGTATATAAAACCATTGTAGCATTCTCAAGCACTTTCTTGCATAATGGTAGAAGCATTACAATTTTCCCTTTCCTTAGCCTTCCATAAACTAAGAGGGTTTTTTACACTAACATAAAACTGAAATGTCAAGACATGCAGCTGCATGTAGGCTAACAGCTTCCAACATACATTATTTTTGTTCTGTTCTTTCCTTTTTCTAGATTGAAATGCTGCCTGATGGATTATTTCAGTGCAAAAAGCTGCAATTTCTTCTTCTGGGAAATAACAGCCTGATGAATTTGTCCCCTTGTGTGGGTCAGCTACTGAATCTTGTTCAATTAGAGCTTGTTGGAAACTATCTTGAATCACTTCCTGCTGAACTGGAAGAATGTCAGTTCTTAAGGCGGAATAGTCTAATTGTAGAAGAAAGGTTGTTAAAAACACTTCCACCTCGTGTAAGAGAGCGTTTGCAGGCATGCTCAGATAAGTGCTAAGTTTACAATTAAACTCTACATCATTGCATTCTATAAGCCTTTTGCTTAATATCTCTCTAAAGATCTGTATAGGTGGAAAGAAATAAAGGAGAGAGAACAGTTTACAAATCAGTCTTAAAATTAAATGCATTGAACTGAGTTGATTGTATTGGAAAAGAAAAATTTATTTAGATCGGAACAAAAAATGTAACCTTTAACAGGTAATCATATGTTGGAAAAATCTGAAATATGAATTGTTGGTTGGGTTCTACTGGTTGAAATAATTCAGTTAAATGTTTATGACAGTATTGAAATGGAGTAGTTAATTGCCTGGCTGTAGTGAGAGTGTATATACTTTTTTTCCTATGGGAATTTTTTTCTGTTGATAGTGATAACTTTAAACAGTTTCCTCCTGCTGTATGAGGTCTAAGAACTGTCTGGAATTAGTTTCTAAATATGAACTCTTCACTAACTTAGAATATGTTAAATTAAGAGTTTAAACTATTTGAGCAATTCAATTGCATGGGGTATACCGAAAGTAATTTTTCAACATACCTTAATTTTTAAAGCTTTTGAGAAATACTGAACATTAATTCTATAATTGCGGAAGATGTAATTTGAATCTTGTTATTAAAACCAGTTGGACAATAATATCTGAAAGCAGTTTCAGTATTTTATCTTAAATAGTAAATACAAAATTAATTGTTGCCTAGAAATTTGGAGGAATCAGAAGAATCTGAAGTAACTGTTATGCGCGTATACTAGACAACAAATCTTACGGTACTGATCTTCATAGATAATGATGGCAAACGGAATGCAATAGAGTTGCAAAGGTGTCTTCTGTATGTTGTGAGCATCCCAGGTGTTAGTGTAGTGTATGTTGCTGTTTAACATTTTTATAACTTCTCATTACTGACTGCCTCAGTGCTTTTTCTCCACACCCAGTTACTGTATTTTGGTAGCTGGGGACAGGATGAAGGAGGTTTGTATTAACAGGGAGAGAAAGATGCAGTTAAACCAAATAATCATACAGCTTGTAAGCACTTGAGAGGGAAAAACAGGAAGCATTATAAACTTTGCCTCTCCTAGGGATGTAATAATTTAATAAATTATAGTGGTGGAATGAGCTTTTATGCCATCCTTAATACTTGCAAAACTGGATGGAAATAAAATGGTTCCTGACTTCATTCTTCTGTGCGCTGTTTTATTGTATTTGAAGTCTTAACTCTCATGATGTTTGTCATGTTCACTGAAGTTCTGCCCCGGGGGGGCGGGGGAAGCATGCTTTCAAAAACCATATTTGAAAACTTTTTGTAGTATATTCAAGTTTTCAAAACCAATCTCAAATATGGGTTAAATAGATGAGGTAAACTGTGCTCTTAATGACTTTGTGTTCATCAAGTGTGCTAACCTTACATGCCAGTTTGTAATAACAAATCATCACAGATAAACCAGTTTTAGTACTAGACTACTTCTAGTCGTGCTCCCATTTCAATGCCACTTCTGGAGAGTAAGGTTTATTTTGAATGAAAATGCCAAACCCAAGTCTGATCAACATGGAAGTAGGAGATGTCTCTGCAGTAGCAGTGCAAGAGGTGCATGTTTATTCACTGTACTGGTGGCATTCCAAAGACCTTTGTAGTTAGAGCACTTTTCTCAGGGAACCAAAATGTGATGTAACTATTACTTTGTATGTAGTTCTAGAAATGTTTAGTGTAAACTGATTAGTTGTGCTTATGTGCAGACCAGTGCTGTTGGAACAGTCTTTCATAGCGTCTGTATGTAGATCTTCAAAACTCTACTTTCAACTGATTTTGAGTTGTATAATAGTTCTGTAGGAATTGACATGGTTCACAGACAGAGCTAGTTCTGATAGATGTGACTAAACCAGAGTACACTGATTTGCACCCCTGTGGCAAGCGTTTTGTTAATAATTGCAATAGATCTGTCAGGACTTCATAACAACATTGAAGAACACTTTGTGCCAGAATTTGACACACAAGACTTGCAGTCTAGTAATTTTTAAAAGATTAAGCAAGCATTTTCTTCAAAGCTTTTTTCCTAAATTGGAAAGCTGTATTGTAAAAGTTAAATAAGCAACTAACTGACTTGGCCAATCAACTTTTTAGCAGTGCATCTGTCCTTTTCCGTAATCAAAAAAACTGATGGAGGTGAATGATCTTAAATGTGCATTTTGTGCTAGTTCTGTCAGAGTGAAATAACAGAAGTAACCTGGGGAAAGGTACCTAATTTCTAAAACGTGTAACCTCAAAGGATTTGAGGAAACACTAAGAAAAGCCTAAGAATATAAATACTGTTTTATAGGTTAAATGGGTTACATATTTTGGAGACTTTAATACTTTTTCACTCTGCACCCCTTCAAGAGGGTTGGATTTTTCAACTGCATGTTTGGGTGTTTATAAAACACCCAGACAAAAGCCAGAAAGTTTAAAGGCTAGAATCTCTAGCCTTGCTTTCAGACCACAGTGTGCCTTTATTATCCATTTTGTACCGTGAAACCCAATCCTAGTGCTTGGAATTGAGGGTGGAGACAATTATAACTCTGCATTTCTTTAATTCACTTCAGCCATGACCTTAATATTAAATATTTCTTGAAAATGAGGGAATTTGCAGTGAATCGATATACAAATCCACTGTCATAAACTTTATACAAATAAGTATTGTTGGCATCTCATCTTTGTATTAAACAGTCACTTCCAATCAAAAAAAAGCTTTTCAACTTGTTTTGGTGTTGTACTGTGTTTCAAACTTTGTATTGTGACCTTCCGTATCATGAACATTTTTTGAAAAATTAAATTTTTTTGCATTACAATTCTCTGAACTGTTCTTTATTTTGCATATGAGAGATCGCGTTTAATGCAAAGCTCAAGTCTGCTTCTAGCTATCTGTACCTATGTGCCAGCAGGTATATCTTCCACAGGAAAGTGTGAAGATAATGAACAGCAGTGGGAAATGAACACTATGCTCCATATCAAAGCAGTACTTGTGTTCTGGGTAGGAGAGAAGCTCCTGTGTTAATTAGAACTAGGCTTCCATCTTAATTGTTTTCCAAGTCTCCCACTTTAATTTTCGTAAGCTGAGTAAATGTTGAACACAGCCTGGAATTCTACTGGGAGAAGCAAGATGACAATGATTCTCTTCCCAGCTTGGCACATACAGCTGTCATGCAGCTAAACTGCCAAAAATAATGCTGTTTGTAGTAAATCATGAATGTGTTTCAAGTATTGCACATTGTGTTATCTCAAAGATCTCATTTCTCTTGAAATGTGAGATGATACCTGATAGCTTTTTGTGGGAACCTGGGTTTGGCTCCATGTTTTGAAGATAAGGGAAAAAACCAAATATGCAAGTAATGTTATGTATTCAAGTGCTAGCTTCCTATTTTTCAAAATAAGAACCTTCCTAGCAAGTTTTACAGAACTGTGGACCTTTCTTCTTGAAGATGAAATTAAATAACTAATAAAAATTACCTGTGGTTTACCTGTTTTAAGGTGGTAGTGTTAGTAAAACAAGGCAGATGATGATTCTTAAAGCTGTTGTTCCATGCTCCTACAGATCCATGTATTTTGTTTTCATGACAACTTATTGTATCTCTCTTGATTTACATCATGCTAACAAACTTCCTTGGTATGTAGACTTTCCATCTTCAAGAATGTGACCTGAAGTTCATTCTGTAATCACTTCTAATAAGTGACTCTTTCTCTTTTCCATTTCCACCCCAATAAATGCTCTGAATATAGAGAGCAATATAGGAGCAACTGAAGAATTCTACTAGCAAATACATGGCTGAAAATCCTGAAAGATTTGCAATCCTATGGATTGTTTATATCAAGGATTTTACAGAACTTTTGGTATTTCTGGAGATGAGGAATTGATCAAGCTCTCACACTTTATTTGGCCTTCTTGGGTTGGTGAGTCCCTCAAATGTGGAAGCATGGTAATGTATTTCCCAGAGAGAACGCAAAGACTGTGCAGTTTACTTGCTGTCATGATGGAGTTGACAGCTAATGTAGGCTGTGGCAAGAGAGAAGGAATTGTAGTTAATTGATAAGAAGAAGCAGTGATACTACAGTCCTATGAACTTGTAGAATACAGCAATGTCTTGGGAATTCCTGTGTCTGGAGAAGTCACCATCCTGGAATTACATAAAGAGTTTATTCCAGTCCTCCATTACTAGGACTCATAGGTGACAGAGGGGGCAGTAGCAACTCACTAGGGCTGGACTGGCATCTGGAAGATTTAGGCATTAACTCGGTCTAGTGTGTTTAGTAAATGAACTGTTACGTCTTTGTCTTGTTGCTTCCTTATGTTCCTCCATTTATGTGAATATCTGCTCTCTCTTTGTCCAACCTCTAATAACTTATAATCCATTTTTTTTATTTTGACTTTCAGGTGTATGGATATGCAAACCATATGCATTTAACACTTGGAGAGGTGGAGAAGAGAAGGTGAAAAATGGTCTACCTGCAGAGAGAGGGGAAAGTAATAATTGCTCAAAGTAACCAGGGAGATGTGTGAGAGATCATTATTACTACTTAGCCCAGCAAGGCTATTGGGAAGCTGTTGGGAAGTATTACTTGTTAGTAGGCAGTTATGATAGTATGGTGCTTAACACCGTGAGGTATTAGTCTATAGTGCTTGTAGGCATGCTGTTAAACAGGTGAATTTATTACTTGCTATTGCTTTTTTCCTGTTATAAAAATACTATTTATAAATCTAATGCTACTATTTCTAAAACTTACTTATAAAACTCTGAATAAAACTTCTTTTCTTTCCCCTCCTTCATACTTGCATATCTATGTATGGCAGAACCAATGCTTTTGTCAAAAAATGTTGCAAAGCAACTAACTGATTAGTATCTGAGAAGTGTGCAAGGACAAAAACTGTAAGAGGAGGTATGTAGAAATACCAGTCACTGCAGTCTCACTGGCGATGCAACTTGAAAATCTAAATCAGAGTTAAGGCTTAGTATATTGATGGTAAGGGGAACGGATGAACACAGCTCACTATTCTTAATTGAAAATGTAGCAAACCTGCAAGTAAATACTGATCATTGCTCAGTAGCAAAACTACGTAAAACTGTGCATGAAACAGTTTGGTGTGGGTTGGGTTTTTTCTGAGTGAATTAGCTCATTATAGCTAAAAGTGTTTAATCCCTCTGCATCAGCATAGGGGAGGTCCCAGTCCTCTGGCCCCTGTGCTTCAGCCCTGTGGTCTGACTACACCACTGTTTTGGCTTTAGCTGGACCTTATGCTGAGCTGATTCAATGCAAAAGCCTGGCAAAACACTACTTAATGTACTAGTTTTCTGCTAGTTTAACAAGCTGAATTAGTTTGGTACAGTCTGATGAGCACTGAAGTCAGTAGGAGAATGGGACAAACATCAGCACCTCCCTTTATGATGATTGCTTAGGGTGCAACTTCACATTTGCTTGCAAAGTAATTATCTTCAGCTGCCTCTTCTGGTTTTTTTTTTAATAGTACACTATTAGAACCAAATGGTCATGACTTCTTTACATGGGCTACATATATGCACATACATAGGTATTGAATCCAGATCTGGTAATAAACAGGTCTAGGACACAGTAATGTACTAAATATGTTTATCTAAAATAAGACATTAATGAAGTGGAAAGTGTAAGAATAGAAAGATTTAAAAAAACTCTTCAGGAGTTCATAAATAGCATGTCTTGAACTGATCTTATTGGATAACAGATATGCTCAGTTACCTTGGCTGCAATGATTGTCTGAAAATTTAGGAGTAGGAGGGGAACTAATCAGACTTTCAAGATGTGTAACCCATGGTAATTGGTGACTGTGTGGGCTCATTAATCCCTAACTCTATCAGCTTTCCTCAGGTTGCCTATGTTTTATCTAGATTAGTGCTCTGATTATGGAGTAGTGATAGTGGTTTCTGTGCTGCCTTGAGAGTTTTCTGCTACTTAGGGATGATTCAGGTTGTCCAGCAGCAGCAGCTTAACTGTTGTATTTTAGTCTGGGTTATTAAGGTAACCCAAAGTTGACATCACTTTTTGTGAGGTAAATAAAAGTTAAGTGGCTACGTTAAAGCAACAGAGCCACTCCTGTATTGGACATGGAAAACTGAAGAGAGAAGTGTCCTGGTTTCAGCTGGGATAGTTAACTTTCTTCCTAGTAGCTGGTATAGTGCTGTGCTTTGGATTTAGGATGAGAATAATGCAAATAACACACTGATGTTTTAGTTGTTGCTGGGCAGTGCTTACACTAAGTCAAGGACTTTTCAGCTTCTCATACTGCCCAGCCAGCGAGGAGGCTGGGGGTGCACAAGAAACTGGGAGGGGACACAGCCAGGACAGCTGTCCCAAACTGGCCAAAGGGATATTCCATACCAGATGATGTCATGCTCAGCATATAAACTAGGGGGAAAGCTGGCCAGGGGACCGCTGCTTGGGGACTGCTTGGGCATCGGTCAGTGGATGGTGAGCAATTGCACTGTGCATCACTTGCATATTTTTTTTTCTGCCCTATTAAACTGTCTTTATCTCAACCCACAAGTTTATCTTTTGTGTTTTTTCCAAATCTCTCCCCATCTCACTGCAGTGGGGAATGAGTGAACATCTGTGTAGTATTTTAGTTGCCTGTCAGGTTAAATCACAAGAAGAAGCTAGGGCAGGAGCTAGTCCAACTGTTGTAGAGCAAGCCATTTTCACTCATGAATCAGTTCCTTAATGTGGCTGATGAGAGATACTGCTAGTTTTTCTTCAAAGCAGTCTATCTCATTATAGAAAACTCATGAAGTAATTTGAGGGCTGTGCAGGGACTGATTCTGTAAGGTGCTGAGTTTTTGAGTAACTGCTTAGTGAATGTGCTTGACTCCCACCCAAAGCCAGTGGGAGTTCAGGGTATTCATACCATTCCAAATAACCCCTCTTATTCTTAAAGATGTCTTGATAAAAGGAGCTTGTAAAACAATTTGTTTTCTTTCTGTTCTGTGGATATAAATTATAACATACGCATGAAAAGGAAATGGGTAACAGTTTTCTGTTTTAAAAATGGCTAGAAACAAGCAACAATGTCAAAGGCAAGGACATATGAATCTTATTTGATTTAAAGCTGTTTTTATGCCAAGCACGTGTGGTTTTCCTAGCTTAAAAAATAAATCCACTGAATGGTCTTAACTGATAACATATTCCTTCCTGCATTGGTTCAGGAAAAAACTCTGATAAACTTTAGGTATAATGTTTTAAATTCAGTCTTGTTCTTAGCTATAGCTGTCTGTTTTTCCGTATTTAATAGCACTAGCAGCTTATAAAGAGGGATTGGTTTTCATTGCTGTAGATTTACACAGATCCATCAAGAGTATAAACAAAGCCTCATATTCCATAGCAAAGAAGTCTGAAATTCTATGTAAAGTTTCTAGTTGCAGTAGGCTACAATACATAGTTACATTATTATGTTAAAATGGAGGCTTTTAAGTTAAGCTCACAAATGAAGATTAATAGTCAATAGAGTAGTACTTCTGATACTTTGATGAAAAGCTCTGTATGTTTTATGCTGCCCTGCACTTTTTTCTTAATATATAGAAGATGTTTGTGCTGGAAATGCGCAACTGTTGGTGAGAAGCTTAAGCAGTGGGTAGATGGGAAACTGGAACACGCACACAAGCTGAACATTCTTGAGTCAGCAGTGAAGTAGCAAGTAGTTCATGACGAGTTATCTTCTAAGACTGCAGGCTTAATCTGTTCAGATCTCAGTCATTTGCTTCCCTTGGAGTATTGCTCCAGGACCTTGCAGACTCAAGAAAACAGAACTGGAGCAGAGGACAAGGGGGATTTTTTCTTCCCTGAAAAAAAGCTGCTGTTTTTTTTAAAGGAGGGCATGCTGCAGAAGTCTAGTATGGTTAATAAGGCTCTGAGCTCCTTCAAGTTGCAATATCCCTCTTGCATTTTTCAGAAGTTTCTCTCTTTAAGGAAGGCCTGTATGCCAGTTGATTTCAACTCTGCCTTTTCTCATTAATGGCCTACCCTTAGTTTTAATCATAGTAATAATTTCATAGGGCAAAAGAGTCCCCTGCAGCTTCTAGATGGCAGTGAAAATTATCTCCCTTGTGTCTAGGTAAATGTTCCTTCAGTTCCTGTATTGAGGGCAGAGAGATGCTAAATCACTGTGGCTGCTGCCTCCTGCTTTGAGTCCAGCTGTTGACACAATGACAGCCTGGTATGCAGGAGAATTCATGCTTGTGCTGGCAGGAGAGAAAGAGCTGGGAGGGGCACAATAGGGCTGATTATTTCAGTGGCTGTGCCAGTTTTGGTTGTTCATAGATAGAAATGTGACCTAAATAGTGGCCGTATCCAAGTGTAGAGCATGAATAAGAAACACACAGACTGGGAGGCAAACTCAGTAATTCTCCAGAGACTGTCCCTGCTATATGTTGAAAGAACTGAGCTGGCGAAGAGTACTGGAAAAAAACACTGTCTGGAGGGGAAAGCTTTGGTTGTAGGTCCAACTGTCTCCCAATATCAGCATTTCTATTTGCATCCATAGCATTAATTTAGCCAACAGCTGTATTTCTGCCATCTTCACAGGGTTAAGCCAGTGGCTTCTTTGCAGTTATGTAAGTCCGTAGGTCAGTGGGGAAGGAGTAGCATTTACCTTAATTCTTTCTCAGCCAAAGCAATACACTAAAAAAGCTCTCTGATTTTTTTAGCAGAAGCTGTACATACTGATATTGAATCAGATTGCCACTGAGGTATGGGAAATGCATCCTGTGCAGCTAGGGACCTGACACATTTGGATATGCCAAGTAATGTCTTTGCCTTTCCCTCCCAAAATGATACATGTCCTGAGAACGTCTCCAGTTGAGAGAGAGGATATGTGCTGAGGAATGCTAACAAAAGGATCGCAGTCATTTACGAACAGTTACAGAAATGTATAAGGTATGTGTGTATGATTATTAAAGATTCAAAAATTAAGCTACTAATGTATGTGTTCAGAAATAATCAGCTATACCCAGAAAACTAGACTTTGTAGAGAATATTTACCTTGAGCTCTTGCTCCTTAATATCTTTTATTTGTTTTATTTTTTAAATCTCCTATTTAAATGCCAGTTTGTTTCTGCTTTTAAATGCTACCAGACCCCTGTGTAAGGCATTTCTACTGTAAAATTTCTCTCCTACTCATGCTTTATGCAGTTTTACTCTTCATCCCCCCCTGCTGGCACTGTTGCATGACTAAATGGGTGCTGTAACGTGATTTCAGGTATGGACAATTTCTTTGAAAAGACAGTTTGAAAAATATTTTAATGAATTAAATACAAATCACAATTTAAGCTCTCTGAATTTTGATTGTAAACACACCCTTGATTTCCAGTCACTGCAGTATGGAGTAAAGCCCTGAAAACCAGGGATGGAACTCTAATGGGGGACAGCAGCACCAGTTCATCTTCACACTGCCAGTTAGCCACTGTGTGCAAAGCAAGTGCACTACCCAAATAGCAAAAAGCTAAGTGAATTCCTTAATTTATGTGTTTGAGTGTCAAAATGTGCATTTTCAGTTTACTTTTTTTGCTGTCAGGGTGTCTTTGCCCAGTTTTGATGCTAATCAGTCCAAGCTGAGAAGTAAGCAGTGATACTAAGATGGATAATAAGCTCTATCAGAAAAGTTGTATTAAATGGAAAAAGTTTCCCCCCCCCAAAAAAAAAGGGGGGGGGGGAGAGAGAATTCCTATTGAGGAACAGCTACCCTGACTTAGTTCTGGAGGGGCTAGAAATTATGTTAATTTTCTCCCCACTTCAAATCCATGTCAGAATAGTTACCTGGGAGCATGCCCTGCTCACCTAATTTCCCTTTTGCTGGTGTCTATCTCTGCATGGGGCAGTATAGTCACTATATCACCTGGGCCATGTCACTAGTTTGGTACATACTCTCCTTCCCAATCCTTGAATCATTTTCATTCTTTAACCTTTTCCTGAAAATCTGTTATTTTCTTCATATGCCTTGGGTGGCTCTGCTGGGAAGAGATGTTTTTCTTCATTTCTTTTGAATAAGTGGGAAAATAAAACACTTGTTATTTTGAATCTGTGGATAAGATCTGAGTAACTTCCTTAAGGTATCATGTATTGTCTTCTGGTTTTAGTCTGTGAACATGCATCATAACATACTCCACATGATTTTTTCAAACATAATTGAATAAATAGTTTCATTATGTAGAATGGATGAGATTTAAAAATCAAATGTACAGCTCGCTGATGGCCAGTATTTAAATGTCTAACAATATTTTCCATTACTAATAATCTGGGAAAATGTTGTGTCTAATGGGTTATGTCAGCTAAGAAATAGACAGTGGGTTGGGGCGTTCCTCTGCTGTTTTGCTTATTTAAAATGAATCACAATTGTCTTCTCTTGCTTCATTTCTGTGTTTTGGGACATCTCATTGCTTCCAGCTCGGGTCCTTTCCTGGCTGACTCCTCACCCTCTGGTTTTCTCCTGGGATTATACCATGGTATCTGCCTTCATGGGCTGCTTTGTCCAGTCCTTTCACTTATTCTGGGTGCATTTTCTCTCTGGAGGTTGCAGCCACTGTACAGCTCAAGGCATCCATGTACAATCATCCCCTATTTAAATCTCTCTGCATCCATAATTTGGGCTATATAGCAGCATTTCTGGGGTCTTCATTTCAGCTGGGGGTTTCTGTTCCACAAAAAGGATGTGTAACTCCACAAGGAGGGTGACTGTTTCTGTGTGCCAGCTTCAGTGAAGTTTTTGGCTACCTGTTCACAGAAATGTCTCACTCCGATCATGCCACCAGGTATCCCCAGACTAGTCACTAGAGGTCAACATCATCATCTTCTAATAGAGCACTAACGCCCACATAGTTAAAGACAGTCTCTTCCTTGTACCAGTTCATTTTTCTTAAAGCTTTAAATGTTCATGATGGGATGTTACTGATCCTGCCACTGTCTACCTCCAGGTTAGGAGGACAGAAGATGTAAAACAGGAGTTAGTAGTTTCTCACCGTGTAGGCTTTTTAAAGGTACCAGGAGCAAGAAAAAAGTAAATCTGAAGACCTTTGCCTTTTTGTGCCCGAGGTTGCTTTTGGTGAGTGCCTTGGGGAACAGTGGCAAAGCCAACAGGGTAGAGCAATAAAGAAAACTTCTCTGGAGCCATTGCTGTGTGTCAGAGTTGTAGGTCTTCCAGCTAATGTGTGTGTAGCCAGGGACTCCTGTCAGTACAACATGCACTTCATCAGCACCCTAACTCTTGGGGATCCCTAGGATTTTTCAGATGCAGAAACATTATCTCTACATTCTTCCTTGGAGATGCTTTTTACTGTTTCTAGCTTGCACAAGCATACAGTCTATCTGAAGTCTTACAAACTGTTCCTTAACTTGATGGAAGTTAAGAAAACTGAAAACAGGGAGGAAGAGCCTGACACTGCATCATTTCATAAGCAGCTGAAGGAACGAAGCCTGGCCTACAGATCAGTGTCCCTGAAGATTTCCTCATAGTTGGGGTATTTAAAAGTGACCTCCCTCTTCCAGATTTTTCTGGTGTTTAACTTAATCCTGCAGGCTTTCTCTTGGCTGGAACACTTGTAGGATCTTCTTCCCCTAGGCAGCCAGTTTCCTATCTTCATGCAACTTGAAGTAACTTGGTTTATCTGACACTTCTATTCTTTCATTAAATTTGTTTGAAATCAACCAGCACATTCAGTAGTTATTAGGATGATGACACAGATCACATCATTACTTTAATGTTTATCCCTTACCTAATTTCCTGTGGGAATATGATGTTCATCCTGAGAAATCTGCAGAAACCATAGTTGTTACTCTGAATGCAGTATCCTCTGAGCTAAATCATCCACTCTAATGAACTTTGAAAGAGGCAAAGAAAGCAACACGTTTAGGGAGAGCATGGATCAGTTTCAAGCGTGCATCTATATATACCAAATCTCCTTTCAGCTTATAACTTTATCTGCTAGGTCTAAGAGGAACATAGAAGATGGGGGAGCAGAAGGGAAGATGGACCTATCCAAAGGCACAGAATAAGATTGCCTGGGTGGTCCTGGGTGTAATTATCAAGGCTTTAATTAGTCAGGATTTTCATTGTTGCTGTTGCTTCTGTTGGAAAGTTGCTCATAACTTCCTGTCTTTCTGTTTTTTCATAAAAACATAGTGTTCGTGTCAAATTTATAGAACATGAGCCAGTAATATGTTTTATTTGTTTGACTGGAAGAAAAAAGAAACATAACTGTACTTTACAAACTTCTTTTTTTCCCCATAGGAGTTGTCTTGACAGCAAGTGAGAAGACACTTGCCAGGAGAGGGAATGCAGGCTGCCCTCCATTTGGCTGGGCTGCTGTGCACTGCTGTCTCCTTTTTAGCTAATGCAGCCTGACTGCTTCTGGGCTGTAGCTAGGCCCACGGGCTATGCCAGGCAGCCCTCCCCACTCATCTGGACTAGCTCAGGATCTCTGCACAGTGGTGCCTTCTGTGGGGGAGTCATACTGCAATGTGGAGACTAAAGGCCAGGGTACTGAGATGCTGTGGAGGCAATGGCAAATTATAGGTGCAAGGGGGAAAAGTTCTGTTCCTGTCTTCTGCGCAGAGATGGTGTGTTGCCTTTGGTAGACTGACACCACTGTGTGTTCTCCCAGTGTAAGTCTGGAGGAGAGCTCTCTATCTGGCATACAGCTCTGTTGTCAGGGCTAAGCTGAAATTCCGTCAATAGCGTGAGCTGGCACAAAGTGATGGCACTGCTGAGGGAGACAGCTCTGCCACCCTCTCCTCCCTGCCTCCCTCCCTGTGTGTGCAAGTACTTCTGCAGCTGTGCAGATGATGTCTGCATGGGTAAGCTAAACAGGCCTGGGGCAGAGGCCCAAGCACTAGCATGCTCTCTATTCATACTGCAAATTGTGGTATAGTCTATGGCACAGCTCTTGGCCAGTCAGCACCCTTCCAGCAATGCTCTCTGGGTGTTTCAGCTGGCAGTTTGGATGTAGCCCTGTTGGTGGCAATAAGGGAGTTCAGCTGTAAGGACACAGGCTGTTCTGTGCAATAAGTAGATATGAAAAGTAACTATAGTATCGTGTCATTGTTCTTTAAACCTTGATAAGCTGTCTAGTTGCATATCCTTGGACTCATAGAAGTGGAGTTTTCATACTCCTGCCCCTCTTTGCTGGACCAAAAAGTAAATGAGTAACAGAAACATGAGAGTATTTGAAAGCCTGTTTCATGAAATGCTGTACCTAGTTTTTGTGTTCCATCCAAGCATCTTGGCAGATGGTAGAAAGACGACCTGAAATTGGAAGTATGCAAACACTGAACAGTAACCATGCTGTCACCTGCGTTTGACAGCTGATGTCGTATTAGAAGCTGTCAGTCTTTACTCACCAATAGCCAGTGTCAGGACCTGAGCTGTGCTTGACAAAGCTGTGAACAAACACTTACAGAGTTGAAACCAAACTAGCTTTTGCACTTCTAAGAGTCACCTTATTTAAAAGTAAGATTTCCTCCAGCACGTTGGAGGAAGGAAGAGAGCAGAAGGCTCTACTGGAAGGATTGCTTTTGTTATATCCAAAGGCCAAACTTTTGCACTTGCTGTGTGGCACTTTCCTTTGAAAGTGCTCTGCTTAACCACTGCTTCAGAGTAGGTTCTAGTCAGCAGAACTGATTTCTTAATGAACCTGAATGGACAGGTTTCCTGGTGCTTTTGAACCCCAAAATGCACTGCTGTCCTTTCCCCTCAGAACTGCAGAGTTCACCTGTTTCTATACAATTACTGCCTTTTTCCTGGATGGAAGCACGGACATAGAGCTCTCAACATCTTTGCTAGCACTGCATTCAAGCTAAAAGTGGATTTGGTTTCATAAGATAAAATCATGGACAGATTATGTTTTATGCTGAGATAATGTTTTACTGCTTTGTTTCAGGGTTTGCTCTTGATATATAGGCTTCCTGTTAGCCTAGCAAAGGTCTTCTAACATGTCTGTTTTCTTCATTCTTTTCACAAACTAAAATAGCCTAGTGGTGCAGAGGCTGTCAGCATTACCTTTGTTCCCTCTTTACACTTGTATTTTACACAATAATCTCTGGGAAACAATCCTATTCCTGGAAATTCATCAAATTCCATGCAGTTGTGTGGCCTCACTGATGGTGTTCTTCCACTGAATCACTTGAAGCAGCTGAACTTCCGTTTGTGTTTGGGATTCCTAGAAGGTTTGTCATATACAGTGCTCTAAAAATGCAATACAGCAGATGAAGCCAGGCGTAGAAAAACACACACTTCAGTCTCTGAAATTGTTAGTAGCCAGTCTAAAGGGGAAGTTGTCTACTGTGTAATCTGAGTCTTAAAAGTCTCAAGTGTAAATATATAATCTTTAGCCTCTTGCTGAACAAAGAGTCATTGTACCATATATAGTCCCACCAACAGCTAGACCAAAACAGCTTGCATGGAGGTTTCATCCCCTTACGTTTGTGCTACAGTAAGCAATCTTATCTCTCATCTCAGCTGCACGAAGGCTGGTTTTAGTATGTAAACATATGGGTACGTATATGCGAACACATACAGCCTTAATTCTAAATTCTGTAGTGTGATAGTTGTTCATATAGAAACTTCTGGCAATGCAGCCTGGACTGCTTGGACAACTGTGTAAATCACATCCACAGCTGTGAGGACGGAAGAACGAAGCCCTCAGACTACCATCTTTCAACTACGTGAATGGCTCACAACCAGAGCCTGGAGGATACAAAGGCACTTCTAAAAAGTAACAGCAAAGAGACTTTTAAACATGGAGTCACTGACCTAGCTGAATGGTTGTAGTCCCAGTGGAGACCCAACTTTGGACAAGTTAGCAAAGGGAAAGTAAAAATGAGGGAGTCGGGTGTATGCTGTGTGTGTGATGCCTGAAGGGTTGGACTGACAATTGGTGTAGGCCACAGATTGCTGTTATTTATGCCCTCCCACCACAAAAGACTGTTCCGAACAGTCTTCCCGAACACTGCTCATCATCCTGTGAGGTTAGCAGCTTCAGGGGCTGTGCCCACCGTGGCCTTTGTACCAAAGGAGTCCTGGAGCAGTGAAGAATGTTGTCTTTTGGGTTGTTCCCCTGCCTAAGTAGGGTGAAGTAGCCAGAGTTGAAATTGTAAACTATCTCTAAGTTTTTGATGGTTTGTTGTTGGTTATTTTTCCCCAATAGTTGGATTCAAATTGATTCCTAGTGAAGTGCAAGGCTCAAATATATGATTCAAAAACAACAGAGAAAAAAAGCGTTTTAACTGTGTGCTTTGAAATGGGGGCAAGTCTGAACGCAGCAGGCATAATTGCAGTGGGGTCAGATGCATTCCACGTAAGCAGCTGTTGGCTGATGAAGAAGCACAAAGCACAGCACAGGATGTATGCTGACTTCTGTTGGCAGTAGTGTTGGCCTGGAGCTGCGTCATGTATAAGCAGCAAAATGCATGTCCGTTCCTCCTCTGCATGCGTCTGGCCTAATGACCCCAGAAAATGTTGGGAGCTGCCTTCTGCCGTTACACTAGTGATTTAAAGAATCACACTGGTACCAAACTAGAACGATGATGTGGAGATCTCCATTCTATCGTACCTCCACTGATGGCAGCGGTATGGCCTCTGAGCTGCACTTCCACACTGGGCACACAAGCTTACACCAGAACATACTTTACTGCCTAAGAGCTCAGTGATGCTTAGCACTATAAATCCAAAAATATGATTACTTTTATCTGACTGGACTCTTCTGCGTTAGGAATCCCATGACTCTTAAAGCCACTGAGCTCACACAGAAGCCACCAAACAACGCTATCAGCTCTGTCTGTATGAGATAATCCCCTTTGCAGGTAAATTATTGACTAGCTCATCCCCAGTCCCCTGAGACTTCCTTTCTCCTGCCCAGGCACCGTATTTAGATGTGTGGGGTTTTTTAGTGTTGATCTGTTCCAGCAATTAACACAAAACATTGTTTATTTAAGTTTAGGCAGCCAAGACTGCTGCTATATTTTAGTGCTTTCTAATTTTTAGAGTCTATTCTAATCCTAACCCTTTCCCAGCTAACAAGCATACCATATGTCTGATTACTCAAGTTCCCATGCAAAATAGGAAATTAAAAATTCCAGATGATTAACAAACATTTCTTTTTGTTTGTTTTGAAATGACTGTTTAAAATACCATTAAAAAAATGTAGGGACCTGTTTCTGAAACATTTATCATTTAGATGTGTAAAAGGATATTTTCATTAAGAATGTGCTGTTTGTGGTTTTAAATTAGGATTTATTGACACAGGTTTGCTAGCACTAAAAGATCTGCAAGTAACTGTTTAATGACAGCGGACGAAAAGGTGGGTAATTTGATGGTGGAATTGGGGGGGGGACGACGACTAGGGAAAAACATTCCAAGCTGAGGTCTAATGACAGTGAAAGACTTGAATCCTCCTTGAAACATCCAAGCCCAAAGCATGACACAAAGTGAACCATCAACGACAGTGTTACCTCTTAACAGGATGTCAGCCAGAGGGAACGTGCTATGTAACCAGTGACTCAGTCCAGTACAGCGTCAGAGTCAGGGTACCAGTCAGGATGGGTCACTGCTCTGGCAAGTAGAGATGTCCCTAAAAGTAGACTGCTTTGTATTAATTTATAGATTCTCTGCATAAATTTGGTTATGAGCAGACTGGCTCTGTGAGTATCGTGGTCTGACTTGTGCGAGGAGCAGAAAGCTGTTGAGAAAACCAAGTATGAGAGAAAACCAAACACCTGAATTCAGCCATCTCTCTGTGGGTGCTTGAATGATGCCCTGTGCTGGTTTTGGCTGGGATAGAGTTAATTTTCTTCATAGTAGCTAATAAGGGGCTAGGTTTTAGATTTGTGCTGAAAACAGTGTTGATAACACAGGGATGTTTTCATTACTGCTGAGCAGTGCTTACGCAGAGCCAAGGCCTTTTCTGCTTCTCACCCCACCCCACCAGTGAGTAGCTAGGGGTGCACAAGAAGCTGGGAGAGGACACAGCCAGGACAGCTGTCCCAGCTATCTGACCAAAGGGATATTCCATACCATGTGGCGTCATGCTTAGCATATAAAGCTGGGGGAAGAAGAAGGGGACATTTGGAGTTATGGTGTCTTCCCAAGTCACCGTTACGCTTGATGGAGCCCTGCTGTCCTGGAGATGGCTGAACACCTGCCTGCCAATAGGATTTCCTTGTTTTGCTTTGCTTGTGTGTGTGGCTTTTGCTTTGCCTATTAGACTGTCTTTATCTCAACCTATGAGTTTTCTTCCTTTTACTCTTCTGAGTCTCTTCCCCGTGCCACCATGAGGGAGCGAGTGAGCGTCTATGTGGGGCTCAGTTGCCAGCTGGGGTTATACCATGGCATGTCCATATAGAAAAAAGCCTGTGGCACGTGAGACCAACTACAGCAGTTCAGTAGAGAACATCAGAGGGTGCAGAGTGGGGGGAAGGCTGGGAGCCAGGACCTGGGGCAGCCTCAGCTACCACCTGTGGACAGCAAGCCTGGTGATTGACTCTTGTCCTAATATCCTCTCCCAGAAGCATTTGTCCTTGCTGCTGCTTGTTTATTCAATCATGCTCACAGAGGTGCATTGGTAGTAATAAAAGCTGCCATTATTTTGAAAGTAGCGTTTAGTAATTATAAAGTGCTTGTTCTGAGCTCTGGCTGCTGGGCTCCATCCCTCCTGCCTCATACGAGCTCCCCCCACTCATTGCATCACACCTAAAATTAGATAAGATGCTGTATCCCATGAAGCAACACTGCGCAGTGGCTCAGAGCTGCAGTAGCCGTACCAAGCACAGCTGCACAGCTCCCCTGTTAGAAAGACGTTTTCAGACGGATCACTGAAGAAAACCTAATGATGATCAGAAGTGTAACAGAGGTAAAGCATCGTTCAAACCCAGGAGCTCCGGTTCAGCCAAAGGTCAGAAAATGGGAGTTAGTCCTATTTCTTTTGGCATGTCTTTAGCTCTCTGTTTTCTCAACAATACGAGGTACATGGGGACAGCTGTCAATAGCTTCTCTACAGAGAACCAGTTGGGCCAAATTCTTCCCTGATGTAATTGCCCTGCTTTTATTGTAATCACACCAGTGATGAATGTGGCTCCTCTTTGCTTAGGAACAACAAGAGAGCTCATGAGATTAAACATCCTTTCAGTGTTTTCCTTGTGATTAAAGCAGGTTTTAGTACACAGAAAATGCTGCAGGCTTAAAAAATAATAGCGTTTTCTTCACCTTGCTCTGAAGCTTTGCTTCTCCTGCCCAGACCCAGCCCGTAGCATCCATGCTATTTATTTTAAAAGTCTCTACTTCCAGTGCACTGCTATTATTTAAACATCTGGTGCACTTAAAATTCATATTTCAAAACCACTGATCTGGAGGGACGGGGTTAAAATGTAAAACTAGAGGAAAGCAAACAAGGGAAAAAGAGAAACTTTGACAGAAACTTCAAGCAGCTAAGAAGCACTAGAGCTGTCAAATCATGCATTTTGGATTTGAGCTGAATCAGATCACAGCAGCAATTTTTCAGTACTTCGTCTGAAAGCAATTTAGCTTTTCTGTGTTAGCAGATTATGCTGTTTTCAACAGTTGTTAGAGAGATGACTGATGAAAAGCATTTTCATTGTGGGTGTGTTTCCAAGTATAGACAAAGCTCTTGCACTCAACCCCCTGTTCTCTTGCCTCGATCTCTCCCGATGCCGAGAAGCGATGTGGGCTGTCAAGCTCTGCACAGCACCATCCCCTCAGCCCCAGCTTCAGGGCTGCTCTTGGGACCCCAGACTTTTAGGTATGGGATGGCTTTGAGTTTTTTCAGGGTGCATGCTTATATTATCAAAGAATTGGAGAGAAAGAAAAAAAAGAAGAAACAAAACCCTGAGCAGGAATCAGTAGAAGGTGGGGGCTGTATGCTGGCAGATGCTAGGTTGGCACTGAGCAAGAACTTCAGGACTGGGGATCCTGAACCTGGATCACACTTGGGAATCAGCCCACAGGTGCATGAATGGGGGATAACTGTCACATAAGCACTGACAGTGCGACCTGCCCTAGTGTCCAGCTGGGTTCGGAGGCTGGTCTGTGATAGTTTTAACTCAGGTGCAAACCAGCACTGCTCCTGGTTCTGTTGTAGTGTAAGTACTGCAGGGTGGCACTCAGTAGCAGCAATAACACTGCCTGAGTTTGTAAATCATG
The DNA here is from genome assembly GCF_028858705.1 of Grus americana. Taxonomy (NCBI): domain Eukaryota; kingdom Metazoa; phylum Chordata; class Aves; order Gruiformes; family Gruidae; genus Grus; species Grus americana. The sequence continues at coordinate 18,632,571 of NC_072859.1, read as the reverse complement.
AATGACAGAATAGGGCAATCGACAGTAAAGGCAAATGCGCTACGTTTGCAGTAACAGCATTTCTTATGTCACCTGTCCCCTGTTCCTCTGGAGTCAATGAAAAACAAAGAGGCAACCTAAAATCAAAGGATGTCAAAAACCTGCAGTCATACAGATGGTTGAATCTTGAAACAATACTTTTAGTAAGATAAATGCCCCCAAATCACTTCAAACTTCATCTGCCTAGGTGGTCTTAAAGAAAATAATGCAGGAATTCACACATAAATTAGTTTTCTACAGGCAGCAAAACCTCTCCAGCAGAGCAAAAGTATCTGGAGCCCCAATTGTGTGTTTAATATCAAACATGAATTTTTGGGCCGCCTTCCACCAGGAGCTCACATACCAGAACTGCACTAAGCCTCCATCCCCAACCCCACCGGCTAGAATTATCCATGGACCATGTTTTCTATTGCAGTATCAGTGACCTTGCCTGTAATTATTCTTCACAGGGGAAGCTTAGCTCAATTCTCCAAGTGCTGCAGCAACTCTGAACAAAAATAACCCAAACCTCCACAACAGGAAACGTTAACAATGGCAGGATTACTGGCCACCATGTCACTGTAAAATAAATGAGCAACTGAGAGGGAGTTCAGGGAAGAGACCGCCATGATTAGGTAACAGGAGGGACTGACTTATGAGAAAAGATTAAATGAGCTAAGTGATGACGAGAGGGTGAACAGAACAACTGCCTGCAAGCATCTGAAAGAAGAAACCATCCAGGACAGGGAGGGATTCTCTAAGCTGCTGCCAGGAGTTAAGAGTAATGGAAAGAAACCAATAAAAAGAAAATGAATGCAGCAGTCACCATAACCATTTTTTTTAGCTCAAAAAGGAAACCCAGTGCTTTTGTCCATATGGAAATCTTGCTCGTTTGTCCTGGATTATTCCTCAGCCATATCCCCCAAAGCATGGGGACAACACTTAAAATTACGCAATGGTGCAATATTGCTGAAATCTTTTAGGCTGGCGGCTCCGAAGGACTGTGAGGGAGCTATGCCAACAACCTCTTCCAGCTCCTGCCAGATTCAGACCCTCATTTCTTGAGGTGCCTCAGAAAGCCTCCGGGCTTCAGCTGAGGCAAGCAGCTCTGCACAGCGAAGCACTTAAGCAAACACTTCAGTCAAACGATGAGCTGAACTCCCACAGCTATAAATCACATCAGCAATTCCCAAACGAGGAACCTGAGTCTGCCCTGAAGCAGATGGGTCACAAAGTACATGAAGTCAGAACTAACCACAGCTATCCATGGCAGACCTTCGGTCCACGTCCCAATCCAGTTAATATTTTTGCAGCAAAACAGCTGTGATGCTTCACGTTGTGTTTGTTTCCATTAACTCCCCCCCAGTGGGCATATATATTTGTATTTCTCTGTTTACATATTTGTACTGTCCCTAAGGGGATACACACACTATCCCTAGGGTTAGGGGCAAGTCATTAGAGGGCAAGCACCTCCCTCTGATGCAGAATTTGTCCCGTCTCTTCGTTCTGCCAGAGATGTAAATCTTTCTCGAAAATGTTGGACAAAAGTCCCTTCGAATATGTGGTTTCTTTCAGCAGCAGTTTTCAGTCTGCGCTTTTTGAATTGCTGGGCCAGAAGTTTGCGTTTCCAATTGTCACTCTTTGAGACGCTTTTCTATTGTTAATGCAATCCCAGGCGCTTTACAGCCCGGTCTGTTTATAGTCTTTCCACGGCCCTGTGCGTTGAGGTCGAGGTCTTTCCATAACAATTTCTGCTGTCACCCTCCAGACACGGACCGAAGCCGCCGGCCACTCGCGGCTCCCGTCCACCCGTAACTCCTTCCCACGGCACCAACTGCACGTTGTGGAGAAGAAACACCCCCCGTGCCCGGCCCGTTTACGCCGCATTTGTTCAGCCGGGCCCCACCTCGCAGCTCCGGCCGGCCGGCCGCCGCCGCCGGCCGCTCCAGCCGAGGATGCCGCGGGTCCTCCCGGAGGCCTCGGCCGTCAGTTACCGTTAGCGGCCCCCTCCTGCCCGGCCTCACGGGAGAGGGGGGGCGGGCGGAGCGCGGCTGTCCCGCCCGCCACGGCCGGGCCTGCGAGGCGGCACGCCCGGAGCGCCGCCGCCAGCGGGGGCTGCCCGGCCTGGCCCTGGCCCAGCCCCGGCCCGACCGGCACCCCCCGGCCCCCGCCGTGTGCGTCAGGCCGGAGACGTGGCCCCGCGGCCGTGGGGGGCGGAGCGGCGGCGGGCGGAGCGCGGCTGCAGGCTGCCTCCCCTCCCCGCCCCGCCCGGCCCGGCCCGCCGCGCTCAGCTCCGAACCGCGGCATGATCGCGCTCCCGCCCGGCCGCCGCCGTCCGTGACCCCGCGCCCCCCACCCGGACACGCACCAGGTAGGCGCTGCCGCGCCCGGCCTGCCTCTCCCCGGGCCCTCCGCTGCCCACACCGGCCGGGGCCGCGCCGGGGCCGGGGCATCGCCGCGGGGAGGGGGCCCCAGGGGGCCGCGTGGGGACGGAGCCGCCGCAGGGCCCGGCGTTGCACCCCCGCGGGGAGAAGCGACCCGACCCGACCCGGCCTGGGCAGCCGCTGCAGGGGCGCCGCTCTGCCCGCCGGCGGCATCGCCGGTGCCGCCCCCGTCCCCGGGCAGCACTGGGGGAACCAAACTTTATCTGGGATCGCCACCGCCTTCTCCCCCGCGGAGGGGCGCCGGGAAGCGGCCGCGGCAGCCCCCCCGCCCCACCCCACCCATCCCCTGCCGGGAGGGGCACCCCGCTGCCGGGCCGCGGCGCTCGGGCGGCCCCGGGGGTGCCCCGCGGGGCGGCGGCCCGGAGCCAAGTGGGGCTTCCCGGGAGCGGGGTCGGCGCGGGGGGAGGCGAAACAGTCGCCGTGGAGACGGGCGGCTCGAGGGAAGCCCTTGACGCTGTTTTCCCCGAAAAAAAAAAAAAACCCAAACCCAAACCCCAGCCAAACCAACCGGCATTACGGGGAGGCTGCGAGCAGGACGGGGAGGCGGCGGTTCAGCCGCGCTCCCACCGTGCCCGCCGGCGGGTAGAGGGGATGCGGAGAGCGCGGTCCCTCCGCGGGGGCTGCGCAGCGGCTCCGTGCCCGGGGGTCCTGGCGGGTCCCTGCCGCCGGCTCGGAGGGGAGCGCAGCCCCCGGCGGCACTGCGGGGCTCCGGCGTCCGTGGGTCTGTTTTCGAAGAGATTTAAAAAAAAAAAAAAAAAATCCTGATTTTAAATCGGTTTAAAACCAACTCTGCCTTGTCGCAGTATGATGGGCGGTTTTCTTCATTATTCACGAAATGCAGTTTGCCCAGTTCACTGGAAAGAGTTGACCAAGCAAACTGAGAGGCTTATGGAAGGCTGCCGACTGTATCCTACTACAATTCCATTAGGATGAAAATGTTTAAAAGTGAGGAACTTTATTGCACAGATAACTATGTAAGTTATGGCTTGCCCCCTTTTTTTTATTTTACTTTTGGAATAAGTACTTTCTGTGAGAAAAGACTGTTATGAGCAGCACCGTTTGAAGACACACATGTGTATGTTTGTTCCCATAAAGCACTGTAGGCTTGAGTGATGCTGTAAAAAACTGGACAGACAGAAAGGTGCTTTGCAAGGTAGTGGAGAAAAAGATGGCAATTTTGGAAATAAATTTTTAAAAATATATCTCCCTTTTCAGTTCAACCAAGTACGCCTATTTCCCCCACCACCCCACTCCCCCCCAGTATACTAGACCTGCTTTTACTTTTATTTTTGGCATGATTGAAGCAGTCAGGAAGGTAGCACTCACTCTTCTCTAAACGCCTGCTTGCCCCTGTGGTGCAGATCAGCATCAAGAGCCGGGCTGAGCACAGTTCTGCATTGATCCCTAAGTTTAACCTGGCCTTGGATTCCTGCTGTCTCACATGTGCCCGTGCCTGGGGGCTGCCAGTGAGGCGAGGCAGCCTGGTGCTCAGCACCTGTGGTTTCTGAATCATTTCCTTTTCCAGTCACATTCTGAGTTTGCTAAATGTGTGGCAGTTGTGATGCTGTTTTCTTCCAGTCTGAATACTATGGGGCCCTGCTGGAGGTTTTACCATAATATAACTTTCTGTGGGTTTTTTTGTTGCTATGTACTCTCGTAAGCAATTTTAGAAAGGAACTTTCTGATGGAAAGACTAAAAATCTAGTTAGTTAATCTTGTATGCTGGGTATTGGAAAAGGTTGGTGCTGGTTGTCAGTGAAGAACAAAATCAGAGACTGCTGAAATCTTCATCCAATTTCCTTGGCTCAGTGCTTGGTGCTATCTTGCAATCAGTCCTCTACCAGTTCCAGTTGATTTCCTGAGGCAGCCACATCCCACCTCGGTGTCTGGTTTTCGAGGCCCACAATAAGGGGCTCTGACTGGGAGGGGGGGGCGGCATCGGGGCTGGGCAGTGGAGAGGGTTAAACAATATTCAGGTGGCCTTAGCGCCAGAGTGAGGGCACAGTAAGACCTGAAATAGTGAATTGGGTCAGAGAGTGCTGGGAGGAGCAGTTCCCCTGATTGTCCATTGACCTCAGCTGCAACTGGTTGAAGTGGCTCCTATTCACCACCAGAAAGGCACTTCCCAGCCCAAGCCCTTTTGAATGCTTGGGAAGTAAAAAAAATTTCAATTACCATCCAAACAATTCACAGTGACAGAAGCTAGAGTTTAATTTTACAAGATTTTTTCCTCTTTGAGAAAATTTAGTGAAAAGATATTGTCCTCATTGTCACAGAGTTGTGAAGGGCAGAGGAGGGGCTATATATTAAAGAAAACTCTGAAAATTAAATCATTTGCCTCAGAAAAAAGAAGAGAGCCCCAAAATACTTCCCTTAAAACCTTACTTAGTAAAGCAAAGAATCCATTCTCCTTCCAAAATGATTTGTCAGAAGAATGTTAACAAGTGTTGGATTTCACATGCTCAACATAATGGAAACTTTACTCTCTTCTTCATCCTTTAGCTGTTTGTCCAGGGATTTTGTGTGACAAAACTCTAATGCAAATTCAAGCTATAGTGTAATTACTCTTGTTGGGCTTGGTGTTTGTTTCCCGCTAGGAAGATAGTAGGTTTGATTCACCTTCTTGGGCATGCATATGCTGTTTGCTCCGTTGCTTTCCTTAGTCAGGTATTGCTGCCTTCCCATCCCCAGGCAGGCAAAGTGTCTTAGAGCTGCCTTTCAACCTGACAGACCCTGGGTCAGCTTTCCTGTGCTGTATTCACTGTACGTTTTAGTGCCTGACACAAGCAGGTAATCAGACACAGCATAAACTTTACAACTGTATCATCCAGAGAGTCATAGGCTTGGACCAGGATGATTTTTTCTGGCATTTTTTTCCAGTATGGAGGTTGTGCCCACTCTGTTTCCATCTCCCGTGAAGGGTTGCTTTACAATCTAGTATTTGATAACGTCAGATTTTTAAAAGGTAGGATATTGCCATGTATGTGCTTTGCACATTTTCCATTTGTTTGGGAGAATCCTGCATTAAGATACAGTGCATGTTTCTTCTTGGTTTTAAAGTAAAACAAACGCCTCCCCTGAAGCGCAGGATGGCACTGTTCTCCATGGGGAGTTGCTAACGCTGCTGTCACGGCGAGCATCCAAAGTTCCACTGAATTTGAACCAGCATATGTGAAAATGTTTGGTCCTGTAGAGTAGCATTAAAAATCCATTTCTCTCTCTGTCAAAGTAAACTTTAACTTTTCCACTGACTTGCTGGTGAGCAGCATCCAGCCTTTTATACCAACTTCAAATCCTGGGCGAAACTATGATCTGCTGAACATGGAGACTCTAGCTCGCGTCTCCTTTCAGTGGCAATAGCACATAGTGATTTTGTATTGGTGGGAATCCAAAATTCAAAAAGCCAGCAATAAGACTGCTGAAGTGCTAAGAACATTTCCAGTTTTACTTACTCATCACTGAAAGCAAGGTGGGAGCTTGGATTAATTGCTTGCTCTGGAGCGTATAGTGAAGCAGTGCGCAGGTCAAGCCCTGCCCTGAGCGTGCAGCAGTGTAAGATCCTGATATATGTGTGATTTACAGCAGAATGCAACAGCTCAGAAGTGCAGGTTGCTGTCAGAAAGCAGGTTTGGTGTTCTGAGCGAGCACCATTAGAGATCTCATTTTCCAGTCGATGTGAATGCTTGATGAGCATTCTCAGGGGTAGATAGTTTTCATGCAAGTTTATTGAGCAAGATGGAGGTTCACAGACAATATTGTCAGAAAAGCCCCTTTTTAAAGGTAATGTGATTACAAAGAGTATTTGCTCTTTGCCATCATTTGTCCATGACAATGTAATTTCAAAGACCTGCACACCTGCTATAGTATGGGCAGAACCCTCCCAGCAACTGCATTGATCTCACAAAGTTTAGGCTTGATGGCTACAGCCTTTCCTTCTGTTTTATGATGCAGCAACAGACTTTTCATGGAATGAGTTTAGAGCTAATCCCTCTTCAGTGGGCTGTGGCTGGACACTGCACTGGAAAAGTCCAACAGAGAATTTAGGCAGGGAGCTCTGGATTTCTGCATCTCTAAAGTTTACAATCTTTAAAAGTCATCTTATGTGAATAGCGCTTCTGATTCTGTAGCTGTTCATGTTTATCTTTGTGTATGTGCAGATCACATCCATTTTATGTGCCTGAATTTATCTACATCGGTCTTTTTCATTCTTTCAGGAGTATGGATTAGACTATGAGCTTTATTTTTAGTGTCAGGGATTTTTGTCACAAAGGATGGTTGGGGGCAGGAAAATATATCAGCTGTGTTCCAGGCTCAGAATACCTGTGTGTTTATCCAGGCGTTTTGGGATCCATGTTTTATGAGACTATTGCAAAGTTTAGAAAGCTCTCTTGTGTAGCATGCAGGCGGGAGCAGAAAAGATCCTTTATATGAGAAAGTCTCACAAATCATGAAAACAAGCATTTCTTTAATGTTTTTGGCTCAATCACTGCATAAAAAGTTTTTAACTAACTTTTCAGATGGTTGAGCTGCTTAAGACTCAGAATGGACCCTTTGTGCTTCCTGTCCCAATTAGGAATTAATTTTTAATTATATCAGCTGAACATTTTTTCTTCTGAGCACTTGTATTAGCCCGAAGCCCCTGACTATTCCTTTGACAGTGAGTGGCACTCGTTTGTGTAATAGCGTCTGTCCTATGACATTCTGTGGCATTGTTTCTGTCTTCATTATCTGAGTATGTTAAATAAGTGTTTGTGGAAAGCCTGGTGTAACTTTGATTAAAGCTTGATGTGAGTTTACTCTTCTCAATCATTTAGACATATTTCAGAAGTACTAAAATACCACTCACTGGATAGTTTCTTGCTCAGTGCTTTGGTTTGCCATTAAAGGTTTTCACTCACATTAAGAATATTTTGCAGCTCTGGAAAGAGGGCCGGCAGCTTGAGTGATAGCCCTGATAATCTAAGAATGTTACTCCCAGAGCTGAAAAATGGTAAGTCTTGCCTTTGAAGTAGTCTTTGACATGGAAATGCGTAGAGTGTACTTTTCTTTAGAGCTGGACAAATAGCTCAGCAAAGCCAAATCTCCACACAGGCCTGTGTGCTTGGTACAGAAAGAACTCCGATTGATTTCACTGAGACTTTATCTGGCAGAAATCTGGCCCTGAACAGTTTTGTGTCTGCAGTGCAACCAAGTCAAAGTCAAAGAGCTGCTGACAATAGGAAGTCTTTTTGGTGTGTAATACACAAAAAAGTACTATGACTCAATTAAAAAAACAACAAGGTTATTGTCTGGGATCTGTCGCCAAAGCAGCACTTACTGTATGTGTAGGTGGAAATCGCAGCATATTTTTTGAAATGCAGTTTATTAAAGTTGCTTCCTCTTTACGTCCTGTATGCATCCTCTTTACGTCCCTTATGTCTCCTCTGAGTTCTGGATTCAGGCCTTTGAGCTTCCACTGCTGCAGCTGATGGTATGGACAGCCCCAACAGCAGAGCGGGGGGGATTCACTGCCACCTCTGAATCCACCACGCTCCCTCCTGGCTGTTAGGCAGAGAGGCAGCCAAAATGTAAGCTGGATGCTTGCAGTGCGGGCCTCAGTAACTCAGAGGGGAAAACAATGGAAAAGGTCTACATGTTCAGCAAGTTTCTGGAAGCTATACCCTTTTCAGTTTTCTCAAGCAACTAAATCCCTGGTGATTCGTTGGAGCCTTGCCCACAGTTGTGGCCGTGCAGAGCCGGGGCACCGGGGAGGCTCGGTTGTGGCAGCTGGTGTAACGGAGGGCAGTTTTACAGTGGCTGGGTTGTGACTGTGCTGGAGCTCAGGTGGCATAGCCTGGCCTTCTCCAGTCAGTACATCTAGAAATGAAACCCCGTCTCTATGCTGGACGGCTGTCATGCAGGGGACAGCCTCGTCGTGGCCAGCCTGCTTTCATCCCATCGGTGCAGATTTGGCCCCTGTGAAAACTGCACGGGTTGCACGCGCTTTGTACAACCACCAAACTGGGGTTGCTGGGATAGTCTTCCATAGGCTGATTGTGTTTTGTCTGCTCCCCAGATTGCAGACTAATACCAAGTGTGACATAATTTTGGTAATGTGTAGTATGAAATCAAATTAACTGCAGTGGCTTTGCAGGGAGGTTTTGGCATGCTATCAGTTTAGACTCAATCATTGCAGAAAACTGGACAAAGTAGTACGTTACGATCTTGTACTATTCATTCATATTTCCCACCAAAGGTAGCAAAGAAAGTAGATACCTTTCTGTTTTTCAACTGGAGGAGCAGCGGTGCGGCGGGGCAATGTGGCGTGCCCAAAGGGGAGCAGAAGGAGCCCACAGCCGGGTCCCGATGGGGGACCCTGACTCACACTCTGTTGCTCCTTCAGGCCACATTTCATTGCCAACCTCAGCCCCAAGAAGAGGAATTTCAAGTAGTTTGTTTGAAAATACAGTAAATACATGGACTTTTAAAAATAATTGTTTGGATGCAAATGGTTTGTTTTTAATAGTTTTCCAGTTCCTTAACATGGGATTTATGTTTAAACAACAGCATCATTTGTTTGTATTTCTTACTTCAGAATGATGGTATTTCTTCCTATGAAAATCTGTTACAATCAACAGAAAAAAAAGTAACCCATCGTGTTTGAAAAAGTGGCAGCATGTGATACTTTTTTGCCATGCTCCCAAATAGCCAGCATTCAAAGTAGTTTTTCCAACCAAAAAATTTTGACCAGTTAGGTTTTTTATAAATTTTATGTTACAGGAAAGACCATTTGCTGTAAAGCCCTACATGGAAACGAGTCTCCTGAAATGCCTCAAATACAGGGAGAACTTAGTAGCAGAGGTATTATTGTATGTTACATGGGAACTGA